>NC_137783.1:108214017-108466517 GCF_963455305.1 Plecotus auritus | reverse complement strand
TTCATTCTTCCCAGTGTCTCAGCCTACAGAGGCCCTGATAGGCCAGGCCTCTCCAGCTGGCCAGCCCAGGCCAGGGATGCTCCTTCCCAGGGCTCCAGACTTTCTGGAGCCAGGAAGGGAGGGACTGGAGGTGGGTCAGACCTGGAGCCCCACAGAGTTTGCTGTCCTACCATCCCACACATGAGGGGGCGTCCCATGAAGCCAGGACAGCCTGGGCAGTAGGTCTCAGACACAAAGGCCCAGCTAAGGGGCTGAGGACAGGGCTTCTGACTTGCCTCAGGGGCTCACTACTGCCCTGATTTGCTGCTGGATGACCTTGGTTTTCTCCTCTGTAGGGTAGGGGCCATGGGAGATCATGACAGATGTCACTCCCCCTCCCTCCACTGCCCAGCTTGGGCCACACCATCTCTCTGCTGCATTATGCCGATGGCCACCTCACTGACCTCCTGACTTTCAACTAATGCCTTTGGGTACATGTGGCTAAGTAGCTACCACTTCCTTCCATGTAAAATGAAGACAGAGATGTGAGGCCTGACTTTAGGCAGCCAGAGCCTGGAGCAGGCTGGTACTACACTCCCACTATCAAGTCAGCCCCAGAAGGCTGTGCTCAAGGCCTGGGCACCAGGCTGTCTTGTTGCCTTCAGCCAACCTTGCCTTCTCTCCCAACTCCTGCTTAGAGGGGAGGGGATGACAGGGGGGGAGGGGGGAGGAGTGGATACAGCTGCTTCAGTGACTGAGGATATAAACAGTATCCCCAAAGGGATAGACCCCTTTGTCCCCAGATATCACCATTTTACCACTCTCTCACACTGCCTAAATCACCTCCATTAAGTCACTTCTTTGGGTTCAGGTATTGAAAGCCTTTAGTAAAATGAATGAAAGTTTTCTAGACTTCTTAAGGGTTGAGGATTAAGATGGGTGAATCCAGTTGTTTCAAACATTTCTAAAGCTGTGGAACCCTTTAATTAAACAATTTACTGAATAGAGCTGTTCTGGTCAAAAAAGGAGACAGGCTCAGAGGGGCTCCCGGGAGGGTGGCCCTGAGCAGTCCTGAGTGAGTGCCTGGGATTTTGCCAGGGGGATATGGAAAGAGCATCCCAGGTGGAGGGACATACTTGGCCAAAAGTGTGGTGGTGGGAGGGCAGGTGGGCTGATGGGTGAGGCAAGTCTGTGGGGAGGGGACCGACAGAGCCTGCAGCCCCCTAGTGGGTCCAACTCTTTGGCTGGCTGAAGAGGGTGGGGGCGGGGCAAGTCCTGGAGACATGGGGGTCTCCACCAGCAAAGCATGTCCAGTCTAAGCGACCTGCACCCACACTGGGTGCTCAGGGCTCTGGGGCGGGGGGGCGGGGGGGTGAGACACAGGGGCTGAAGGGAGCCTGACTAGTGGGGGGATAGAGGAGACTTCCCGGAGGAGTTATGTGCTGCATCTTAAAGCGGGTGTCAGCACCTTGCCGAGGGCACTCAGGCACAGTGGCTGGCTTGGGGCTTGGGCAAGGCTGCGTGCTCTCCTCTGAGGGAGGTTCACGGCGCCCTCCGCCCCCCATGCCAGTCGCTCCCTGTGCGCTGGGCTTCCTCCCTCCACTTCCTCCTACCCTCCCTGTCTCAGTTCCTTCCTTGACCTCTCTAGGACCCCTCTTCCAGTTCCTCCCTGACCTCTCTAGGACCCCTCTTCCAGTTCCTCCCTGACCTCTCTAGGACCCCCTTTCTGAAACCCAGCTGAGCCCAGACCCTGCCTTGCTCCTCCATCCCTGGGGCACCAGGGAAGGAGGGGCCAGACTTCCCAAGGGTGGGAGACACGGATCAACACCCACGTGATCTGTGATCCAGGCCTGCCAAGCTCTCCAGCCTCTAAGAGGCAAAGAAAAGTGAGGCCGGGGGCGTGGGGGACCGGCTGCCTCCTCCGGATGGGGCAGGCGGAACTTCCTGAGATAAGGGTGGCCAACAATGGGGGGCTGTGTGGTGGGGCCTATCTCCCGGCCAGAGGAAATGAGTGGCCTCCGCACCATTAATCCGCTGAGGCCTGCAGCACCCTCTCAGAGGATGACCTGGGTGAGGGGTAGGTATTCCCAGCCCCACCCGCTGTCCCAGTTAGAGCGGCTGGGCCTGTCACTCCAGGCCTGCCCCCTTCCAGGACCATACATGTAAGTAAGGGCCTGGGGGCAGGGACAGAAGGAGGGGCAACTATGGTTGGGGGAGCAGGGTCTGGGTTGGCTGCCTGACTGAGCTAACCCTCTGTGGGACCCAGGAAAGTGCCTCACCCCTTCTGGTCCCCTGCCCCTCACTGATCCCTGGGCTCCCTCCCTTCCTGCTGCTCTGGAAGACGGAGGACACCACATGCCTGTAATTCTTGTCTTTCTGCCCTTCTCAGCACACAGGCCTCAGGACACACGCTTTGCCCAAATACAGGATCTCATGGTGGGATTTTAGGCAGCAAGCAAGGCTGCTAGCAGACGTGTTTGGGCTTTCTGAATCACCACAGCCACTGCGACTAAAGTGAGTGAGAAGGCACAGCCCTGCACTGTTCTGGGCCTCAGTGTCCCGGGCTGCACCATGAAGGGGTGGGACTCGTTGGCCATCCTGTGGAAGATGAACTGCTGTGGTCAATGACAGGGTGTGAAGCCACGGAGTTCCTACAGGCCTTACCCCAGAGCTCCATCCTAGCCACTAACCAGGTGTGTGAATCTAGGCAGATCCCCTCCTGCCTCGGGGTCTTGGACTTCCTGCCCATAACATGAGCCCCCTGGCCAGCCAGCTCACAGGAATTCTGGAAGTAAAGGGGCCCTGTATGGGACACAAGGAGGGTGGCTGTCTCTGAAGTGGCTTGGCTGGGGACCCTGTCCAGGGCCCAACCTCCAGGCCCAGAGGCCTGCCTTCTTTGCCCCCTCCCCTCCCCATTTCCCACCTCTCATTCTTGCCCCCAACTCTTGGATGGGCACCCTTAGGGAAAGAGATCAAGATTCCCAACCCAGGAGACATTGAAAATAATGGAAGGACCTATGGAAGCCCTTAGCTGACCAAGACCAGCCTGTTCGTTGTTCAGATAGGAAAACGGAGGAAACAGGGGCTGAGTCACCCAACACCACACAACCAGCCGATGGCCGAGAGGAGCTCGAATGCAGACATGCTCCTCACACACTGCTCAGGTCTGGGATTCACATCCCTGGAAGGGCCTTGGAGCTCAGATTCAGGTTGTCCAAATCCTCTCCTTGCTCAGAAGGAGAAACTGAGGCCTAGAATGGAAGAGAGCCTAGCCCAAGGTTGCCCCAAGAGCACTCTGGAACCCCAACCTCCCAAATCAGGATCCCTCTGGTCCTAGTGCTCCAATGGCCCATCTGGGTTGATGGGGCCCCTCCTGCCCCCACCCCACCCTCAATTGCCTGCCATGTGCTATCCACAGTTGCAGGGAGAGAACAATGTTTTAGAGGTCAAAACAGAAAGAACAACAAAAAAGTACTAGTGTGAGCCCTTTCTCCATCATCAGGAAAGTTCTGCTCAGGTCAGCCTACTCCTGAGGACCCCCTTCTCCACCACCCACTGCTCTTGCTCCCTGCCAAGGGTTCTTTCTGAAAAATGTTAGAATGAGGAGGAGGAAGCAGGTGGCTTTGTCCCAGGAGTAGCTTGCCTCAGCTCTGGGGTCCCTGAAACACACCTGCCTGAGACATCCTGCCTGAAGGGAAGGGGTGGGATGGGGGAGCAATGTGGATGTGTTTCCATGGAGATGGAGGGGGTGAGCACCAAGGAGCGGGTGCTGGGTGGAGAAGGGGCCAAAAGGAGGGAAGAATAGGCAGTGGAGCCCAGCGATGGGATGTAGGAAGTCTCTCCCATGGTACATGCCAGGAGAAGGACAGGAGCAAGAATGGGAACAGAGGGAAGTGAGTTTGGGTGACAGGAAGTTAGGGCACATTCCCTGTGGACCAAAGAGGGTCCTGTCTGATGAGTGGAGCACCTTGAGGGGCAAAGCCTTGCTGCTGAGGGGAGAGGGAGAGGGAGAGGGCGGGGGAGCTGACCAGGGTGTATAGACATATAACCACTGAGGGCCCAACGCAGGCGGACCCAGACCCACAGTAACTCACAGCCCTGATCACAGCTGGCACTTAGCTAGTGACCCAGGTAGCCTGACTCCAGAGTCAGCTCTTCATCATTACAATCTCCCCTTCATCATAGCTCCTGCTATTTATAGAGCGCATAAGAAGCGCCAGGCACTGCACCAAGCCTTTTACGAGTGTTAACTTGATTAAGCCTTCTAGCATCCCTATGAGGCACGTATGATTGATTACACACACAGACACACATGGATACACCTGGACACAGACATACAAATGGGACACAAACCAATACACATGGATACACACACAGAGACACACACGGATATATATATATAGACACACAGCTAAGCATGGATATACAGACAGGCACAGGTTTGCGTCCAAGCTGGGGGAGCGTATGAAGGGGGACAGTTAGATCCAGTCCCTTCTACCCATCAAGGCATCCATCCATTCACCCATCTAGCCATCAACCCATTCCTCTATTTGCCCATCTACCCATTGTACTCATCCATCCATTCACTCATCTACCCATCATATCCATCCATCCATTCAATCCATCCTACCATTATCTAGTATCTGTAAGAGTGTACGTTAATAGATGTCAAAGTAACTGGTACAGACATAAAAACCCTGCTATGCAGGTGCCCTCACAGGACTGGTAAGGTTCAAATGAGCTAATGGTTACGAACATTATGTGTAAACGGTTGTGCCATGGGACAGGCTTATCACTCATTTCTAGAGCAGGGAGCACTGAGGCAATTCCCTGGAAGGCTGGAAGCCCCTTGGTGCCTTCTAGGAATCAAAGGATCCTATCTGTCCGGAGAGGTGAGGAAGGGAGAGCGTGGGTGAGGCTGGAGGTGAAGCAGGCTGTGAGGCCCGTGGGGGTAGGTAAAGGAGTGCTGACTTTGTTCCCTGGGTGATGGGGTGCAAAGAAAGGATTTGCAGCTGGGAGTTACAGGACTAGGTCTGCACAGCAGGTGTGGACAGCCTTTCTGTCTCCATCAGGAAATTAGCGACCTTCAAAGAAGGAGAGGCCATTGGAGGCCAGGGCTGCTGAGCCTGTCAGTGGGAGGAGAGGGAGCTCTGGTGCTTCTTCTGAGTTGGAGTCTGAAGCCACAAACCAGAAGTTAAGCTGGGGATGTCTAGAAGATCCAGACCCTTGGGCATGGGCCCACGCCAGGGCCCACGGAGCATCCTGACACAGGACGAGCCTCTGAGCTGGTCCTTTTTTTTTAACTAAAAATTTCAGTGACTTTAATGACTGGAGCCAGAACCTCAAAGGAGGTCATCAGTCTCTTGACTTCTGCTTCCCTTTGCTTTGCCTTCAAGGATTCTCAGAAGATTCGTTTCATGCAGAAGCCTCTGGCAGCTCCGAGCTCACAGCTTACCAACAACTTCACGGGAAAACCCAGCAAAGTCCTGGAGTAACTTCATGGGCTGTCTCTGCAGCCAGAGGCCTGAGGTGCCCCGATTAGTCAGGTCTAGGTCCTGTACCCACCACTTTAAGGCTGAAAGAGTCAGCCTGCAGACGAAGTGGCTGTTTCCAGAAGAAGGGGAAAGGAAAACCATAAATGCCAGCGGTGCCCAAGACATTTCATTTTGTGCTTCATGTTCTTCCTAAGGCCAGTGATTCAGATCTTCTTCCCAACGGGGCATTCGGTTGTCAGACACAGCTGAGAGCCGGGGGATCAGCGGGCCCACTGGCCGGGGCCGAGGAGGCGGGTGGAATCGCAGCCTGTCTGACAGAGCCTGGTGTCGACTGGGTGGCAGGGTTGGAAGCTGGGGCTTCTTTGGAGGATCTGGAGGAGATTCAAGGGAACCAGACTGAGGGAGGAAAAGGAGTGCCCCTGCCAGCCACACGGTGGGAGCCCCCAGGATAGAGTGGGCCCAGCTGAGAGGGGAGAGAACAGGGACTTGGAGGGCCCAGTTGTGCAGGGTGTTCACTGTACAGGGATCCGGCTGAGGGGAGAGTGGGTGGTAAAGTCCTGGCACAGGCTGCCTCTGCCCAGACAGAGCACCTTTCTCTAACTTTCACAAAGGCACCACAGAGGTGGCTGGGGCCCCGGGGCCAAGGGAGAGCAAAAGGGGCCCTGGAACGAATTCGGGAGCTGAGAAGGCTGAAGCCCAGCAGGGTGCATGACTGTCCATCTCTTGCTCTCTCGAAACACAACCTGACTTTCCTCCAGGCAAGGAGAGGAGATGCGCTTGCTGAGGATACAGCCGGAGGGGATGGGAGCCCTGGCTGATTCTGGAACCCCCAATTGATTCAGGCCCTGGGTGGCCCCATGGCAGAGCTATGTGGTTTGGATGGAATGGGGGGGGGTCTGCCAGGGCTGACCCCCAGTTCTGCTGCTGCTGTGCTGGGCTCTGTCAGGCAGTTCTCAGATCACCTATCTGAAAGGTGAGGCATCCAATAAGAGGTGGTCACACTGCTTGCCTCCTGGGGGCCTGCTGGGGGCTGAGCTCAGCATCGGGCCTGGGCCTCATGTCACTTGGTGGCAGTGGCATCTCACTGTCCCCCTCTGTGGCTCAGTGTCCTCATCTAAACAGAGATGGTATCTCCCGGCCAGCGTGGCTCAGTGGTTGAACTTTGACCTATGAACCAGGAGGTCACAGTTTGATTCCTGGTCAGGGCACATGCCTAGGTTGCAGGCTTGATCCCCAGTGTGGAGTGTGCAGGAGGAAGCCAATCAATAATGATTCTCTCATCATTGATGTTTCTATCTCTCTCTCCCTCTCCCTTCCTCTCTGAAATCAATAAAAATCTATAATAATAAAAGCACAATATGCTAATTAGACCGGACAGCTGAACGACCTTCCAGACGTCCTTCTAGAATCTAGACAACCTTCCGGATGAAGCCAGGGCTGAGAGGGCCAAGGCAAGCCGCTGCAGCTGCCAGGGCCGAGCCCCTTGCACGAATTTGTGCATCGGGCCTCTAGTATATTTATAAAATAAACAGAGATGGTATCTGAGGCCTTCCCTCTGGGCCTCCCTAACTCTCAGATCCAAATCCCTTACCTGTGCACCCACTTCACTTCCACCACCTCATCTGATTCATCCCCACCTGAATTAGGCAGGTTTGACAGGGCGACAAACTGAGGTTCCAAAATTGAGGCCAAGACTACGCTGTCCCTGGCCCCTGGGGCTGTCTCCCTGTCCCTGGACACCTTGCAGCTGCTGTGAGTGGGACCAGATACCCTCTCAACCGGAGGGGTGTCGGGGGAAGCAAGGGCAGGCCTGGAGCTGGAACAGAAAGGGGTTCAAGAGGCAACAGATCCCTCAAGGTGAATGGGAGAGCTTTTTCCCATGATTTCTGGGGAACCCCTACTTCTCCTGCTCCCCCTTCCCCCCAACACACACACTAACTGGCTCCCAGCCCCCGTCTTCCCCACACCCCAGACTCTGGAGGCCCAGTCTGGATGCTGGAGTGACAGCCACCATTTGAGAGCACGGACCACGCCAGGCCCCCAGCTGAGCACGACACACCCATCATCTCATTTAAGCCTCTCAACAGCTCCACCAGGTACAGGAGCTTTCTTCCCAGATCAGATGTGAAAACAGAAACCTGAGGAGGTCATGTCACTGCTTCAAGTCATAGTTAGCAAGTGCTGCGCCAGGAGCAGAACCTTTCCTAACAACTCTATCATCCCACATTCTGGCCGACATGGCCCCCCACCGGTCTAGCTCTCAGCAGATGGCAGTCCTGCCTGCAGGGCCCACAGCACAGTCTTCTGGAGCCACAGGGATCCTGGCCCTCAGACTGGGCAACAGAGAGGGGTGTGCTGGACTGGACACAGCCTCCCCCAAGCTGCCCCTGGGGACCCCGGGGTCTCCTGCCCCCTGTCCTGTTCCAGGGACTCCATCTGCGGACCTCTGTGTCCTGGGGACCAGCTTTGCCTGAAGAGATGTGTGAGACTCCAATTAGGGAGCATTGAGTTTGGCCCTCCCCCAGGCCTCCCTGCTTCAGCCCTGGTCTCCACCAAATCAGAGAAACAGCGCTGGAAGGGCCCTGGATGCCCCTGAGTGCACCCCCACTGCCAATAGGGGAAACTGAGGCTCTACAAGGGGCCCAGACTGTCCCAAAGCCACGTGGCCTGGGACCCTGGTCTGTTCCTTCTCCCCTCTGCTGAGCCCTCCTGCCCTAGCTCAGCCACAGTGGGGCTCGGCCTGGTCTTAATGTCCAGAAACAACGGAGCTCCCACTTGACCTGGAGAGGTGTGAGGGGGAAGAGGGGGGCCAGGGAAGTATGTCTGCGAAGGCCTAGAGGTGTGAGCTGAGGGCTGGGTGTGGTGGGTATAGTCAGACCTCTCGGGCCAGCCCCAGAGAACTGTGCGAACTTCCAGGCTGGAGCCAAAACTAATAGAGGTGAAGCAACCACCCCAGCAGCCTCCCTGTCACGGTTCCTGCCCTAACCCCCAGCATCACCCAAGGCTTTCTCTGCCCACAGTCAGTAACCTAAACTCACTGGGTGACCGAGACTGAGCTCTGAACTTACAGCACCATCTTCCACTTCTCACCCCTAAGGAAAGAAGCCTGGAATCCCCTGGGGGGCATCTACTTACGCCTCCAATGGACTTGGGTCACACTGCTCTGTGGAGAGTGGGGACCCTGGGCTACAGAGAGAGGGTGCTGGCTGTATCAGGCTTGTGTGTGTGTGTGTGTGTGTGTGTGTGTGTGCGCAGCTCTGAGTTTTCTCATCAGTGAATTGGGGATTATACATTCTATCTGGCCTATAGAGTATTAGGATCATTTTTTGAAAACTGTGAGGAGATTAGTGGTTGTTTGCCAGAGGCTGGGGAAGAGGAAATGGGGAGTGACTACTTGACGGGTACAGGGTATCCTTTTGGAGTGAAAAAAAAAAATTCTGGAACTAGATAGAGGCGATGGTTGCACAACACAGTGACTGTCATGAATGGCAGCTTTTATGTTTTGTGTATGTGAAAGCAACCAATTTTAAAATGAATGGAAAAAGCTATGCAGGCTGTTGTGACAGAAAATGGGGGCAGTAATGATGCCATGCATTGAACCTACTGCCAAATGCAGGGTCCAGACAGGTGGTGGGCCTGGGGCAGAGACCACTGGACTAGTCAGCAAACCTTGAGCCCTTAGGAGAAGGGGGAGGGATCTTCCTAGATCTGGCATGGATCTTACTATGGTATTGAATCTTACCATGGTAAGGGCTTGCTCTGAATGACTTCATTCAGTCCTCAGGCAGCTCCAGGCGGTAGGCGTCCTCACGCATGTTTCCCAAGTAGGGGGACCCCAGGGCCAGACAGGGCTCCCTGAGCTTCCCAGTCCTGAGGGGGCTTTGGCAGGGTCAGGGCCAGGCCTGGGCGGCAGAAGCGGTGCTCTGACCCTGCCCCGTGAGGTTGCCACCCCTGCCTGGGGAGCCTTTGTGCGCCCCCGCCCCCAGGAACATCTGCTCCTCCAGGCCCCCAGCCGCTGCACGTTTCAGGCTAACGAATTATGTCGGAACAAGGGGTGAAGTCAAATGTGGTCCAAATCATTTTCCATGGCTATTTCATGCAAAATAATTCCAAGGCATCCGTCTTTCTCGCCGTGTGGGGCTGGAACACATGGAGCCGGGAGGACAGAGGAGCCGGATCCCAATCTGGCTCTCGCAAATAAATAGAAGGCACAGGGGACATCGCGGCCAACAGGCAGCTGCCGCATAAATCAGGGCTTTTATGGGGCAAGCAGCCTGTCCTGGCCCAGCCCCCGCTGCCTGGCCTCTGAAAGAGAGAACTAATGGATACCTGTGTGATCAGCCAGGACCACTTACTGGCGTGGCCACCCAGGGTCCCCTCCCCCCCCCCCCCCCCCCCAGCCCTCGGCCCACCTGGCAGCCTCCTGAGGTTCACCAAGGGAGCTGCCAGCACACACACCCACCCACTGATTTCTCATTCATTCATTCATTCATTCATTCTGTACTTGGTGTGTAGTAAGCACTCAGTAACATTTTCTTGAATGAATAAATTTGCTCCCTTCTTTCCTCCTCCACCTTTCCCCTCACCTCCCTCCCACTGTTTCCGTAGCACTGAGTCACTCTGAGATGCAAAGCCCCAGCCAGGAGCCCCATTGGCTGAACCTAGTCCCCCGCCACACCCTTGATATAGGGAGGGGTGGAGTTGAGGGGAGAGGGACCAGACAGAGACCTGGGGTCCAACCTCCTGCCAAGACTCATTCAGGGAGGGGTATCCCCAGACACGGAGGGGTTTGCAGGTGAGCAGCAAATAGCTCCCTATGTCCCCCTGAAATGCAGTGCTGCCTGCACCTCTGAGCAGGAAGATAGACCGCTATTTGGGCCTCATTGTCCTCCTGCCAGATCTAGGAAGATCCCTCCCCCTTCTCCTAAGGGCTCAAGGTTTGCTGACTAGTCCAGTGGTCTCTGCCCCAGGCCCACCACCTGTCTGGACCCTGCATTTGGCAGTAGGTTCAATGCATGGCATCTTGCTATGATTCCTGGAGGAGATGATTCTTTAAGAAAGGTTAAAGAATGAGTAGAAGCGCACAGGATGAAGAGGTGTGTTTTGTGCCTAGGCATGAGCGACGATGTGGAGGGGAGAGCCACAGCTACCAGCTGTGCGGTAGACGCAGAAAGGAGGAGGCAGGCAGCAGGGAGAAGAGGAGGCCAGAGAAGTCAGTGGCCCAAGTATGAAGGGTCGTGGATACCAGGGCAACAGGGAGCCATGGAGGATGAGCTGGGGGAGACACAGTCTGATTCCCCCTTTGCAGTCACTGGGGCTGCAGAGTCAGCTGATAGGCCCTGCATGCATCTGCTAGGGCTGCCCTAGCAAAGGACCACAACTGGATGGCTTAAAACAACCACAGCAATGTGTTCTCTCACAGTTCTGGAGTCTAGAGGTCCGAAGTTAAGGTGCTGGCCGGGCCACTCTTTCTTGGCAGGTTCTAGAGACGACTGCCTTACCTCTTTCTAGCTTCTGGTGGTGCCCGCAGTCCCCGGCATTCCCGGACTTGCCGCTACGGCACTCCAGTCTCTGCCTTTGTTGTCACATGGCACTCTTCCCTGGGTGTCTGTGTCTTCTCTTCTTACAAGGACACGGGTCATACTGGATTTAGGGCCTACCCTTCTCCAGTATGACCTCATCTTAATTACAGTCATGTTCACAGGTCCCTGGGGTTAGGATTTCAACATCTCAGGGTGGGGCACAATTGAACCTGAAACAGGCCCCAGTATCCCCTCTTTCCTCAGCCCTTCAGTCATGAGGGAGCCCAGGGCTCTGGGTCCAGGACCCATTCAATGAGGAGTACTCCTCCTGTTGGTTGGAAGCAGTGTGGGTGAGCACAGCATTGGGGGAATGTAGCAGCCCCAGGGAATTAGGGGACGGAAAGGGCTCTGACCAGGATGGGAGGAGAGGAACCTCTAAGGTCACGGTCCACAGTGGAGATCTGAGGCCCAAGCCAGGGTAGGTCTCTGGGATGGAGAGGAGGGGAGAAGAGGCACCTGGGATGGAGAGGAGGGGAGGCCCTGGGAATGGAGAGGAGGGGAGGCCCTGGGGATGGAGAGGAGGGGAGGCCCCAGGGATGGAGAGGAGGGGTGGCCCCGGGGATGGAGAGGAGGGGAGGCCCCTGGGATAGAGAGGAGGGGAGGCCCTCGGGATGGAGAGGAGGGGAGGCCCTGGGAATGGAGAGGAGGGGAGGCCCCTGGGATGGAGAGGAGGGGAGGCCCTGGGGATGGAGAGGAGGGGAGGCCCCTGGGATAGAGAGGAGGGGAGGCCCTCGGGATGGAGAGGAGGGGAGGCCCTGGGAATGGAGAGGAGGGGAGGCCCCTGGGATGGAGAGGAGAGGAGGCCCTGGGGATGGAGAGGAGGGGAGGCCTCTGGCATGGAGAGGAGGGGAGGCCCTGGGATGGAGAGGAGGGGAGGCCCCTGGGATGGAGAGGAGGGGAGGCCCCTGGGATGGAGAGGAGGGGAGGCCTCTGGCATGGAGAGGAGGGGAGGCCCTGGGATGGAGAGGAGGGGAGGCCTCTGGCATGGAGAGGAGGGGAGGCCCTGGGATGGAGAGGAGGGGAGGCCCCTGGGATGGAGAGGAGGGGAGGCCCCTGGGATGGAGAGGAGGGGAGGCCCCTGGGATGGAGAGGAGGGGAGGCCCCTGGGATGGAGAGGAGGGGAGGCCCCTGGGATGGAGAGGAGGGGAGGCCCCTGGGATGGAGAGGAGGGGAGGCCCCTGGGATGGAAAGGAGGGGAGGCCCCTGGGATGGAGAGGAGGGGAGGCCCCGGGGATGGAGAGGAGGGGAGGCCCCTGGGATGGAGAGGAGGGGAGGCCCTGGGGATGGAGAGGAGGGGAGGCCCTGGGAATGGAGAGGAGGGGAGGCCCCTGGGATGGAGAGGAGGGGAGGCCCCGGGGATGGAGAGGAGGGGAGGCCCCGGGGATGGAGAGGAGGGGAGGCCCCGGGGATGGAGAGGAGGGGAGGCCCCGGGGATGGAGAGGAGGGGAGGCCCTGGGGATGGAGGGGAAGGCGGATTTGAAGCTCTCAGAGAGGGAAGATCTCATGGTCAGTCCCTCTGGTGCAGCAAACTGGAGAGTTGGCGAAGGGTGTTTGCCAGGAGAGCTTAGGCAGGAAGCAGAAGCCAAGGGAGCAAAGAGAGCAGGGCAGGACAGCGCAGACCCTGGGGTCCCTCGGGCAGCTTTGAGCGGTCAGCTGGCTGCCAGGTGTTACAGGAATGGAGGGGTGTCTTTGGAAGGCCCTCAGCCTCCTCTCTGGACAGAGAGAATCCTCTGAGGCTGCCCATCTGGGATACAGGACAGGGAAGTGGTGACATTCATGGGGAGGAAGGATGGGAGAAGCGCCCAGGGAGGGAACCCCTGTGCACGAGAGATAAGGACATCACAGTGCCTATGGGATTAAAAGGAATGTTCATTCTTCCAACCCTGGCAGGGCATGAACCCTGTAAAACCGAGCATTTCAAGGGTGACAGGAGATGAGGGTGGCAGTGGGAGGTGGTATTGGAGTTTGGAGCCCTCTGAAAGGGCCAGGGTAGAAGAGGTGGGAGAGCAAACAAAGTGATGGGCTTAAGGCAATGGGAACAGGTGTGTGTGTGTGTGTGTGTGTGTGTGTGTGTGTAGGGGACATGGCCCTGAAGAGAGAGGGGCACCAAGAGGAGGAGGAGGGTTTAATTTGTAGGGAGGACAATTAATTATACCCGTGTGGAGAGGGATGTCTCAGAAACCATGAACAAATGGGAGGATGGGTGCTGCTGTAGTGAACTCAGAGATGAGGCCCATGGGATTAAGTGGTTCTCCCCGGTTTAAACTACAATAAATCAGCTGCTCTAATAAGGCCCAAAGGGTTATTCACCTTAAGGACTGGTGTTCCTGGAACCCCTGGGAGGGATGAGAGCCAACCTTGGTCTCTTGAGGACTGGAAAAGAATCCAGGAGCTGAGGGGACAGGGCCCAGGGCACTTCTTACCACAGCCCCCCTCTTTGAAGCTGGCTTCCTGGGTTCAAGAGGACAGACGGACCCTCCCTTCTGTCCCTCAATATCCTCCAGGCTTGGAGTCTGACTGAGGGCCAGGGCTGCCTCCAATCTGAACCCTATATTCAGCAAGACAACATGTGATTGGACCAGCCCAGGTCAGGTGTCCATGCTGATCCAGTCAGGAGTCAGGTCAGGTGTCTGCAATGATCCAATCAGGAGTGGGGATCTGGGTGGGTGAACAGGCTGCCAGGGCCCCACCCTCAGCGTGGCCCCAGGAGTTCTCACCAGGTCAAGCTCCCTCCAGAAGGTATCTGCATACCAGCAAAAATCAAAGATTAATCAACTTAAAAGGAGAAAACAAGTTCACAAAGGGAGTATACATAACACATTAAAAAACAAAACAAAACACAGAAAACCATGGGCACAGGGGGAACCCAAAGCAGGATAAAGAAAAGGCGACTGCCACATTTCAAAGCTCTACCACAGGGCACTGAGGCCACCGCTGAGGCCTGGCACCCACACGGGTCATGACGGGGAGAAGAGCAGAGAGTAGCAGGCTTGGTTGCTTGGCATAGCGTGGACCCTTATGCCCACCCCTGGGTGTGCCCCCGGCAATCTGCTCCGCTCTCGGAACTTCCATTTCCTCGTCTGACCAATGGGCCCTTCCCTCTCAGGCAGTGGCCAAGACTAAAGCGGGGGGGATGAATGTCAAGGGGCTGGCCAAGGTCTAAAAGGCAGTAGGCGCTCGGCATTTACTAGTTCTCTCCATAGTTCACCGCCTACACCAGGGTCCTGCAGACTTAAAGAGAGGCCCTGCCCCTCCGTGAAGATCAGCCCGCGGTGCTTCTTGCCCCTCATGAGTGTCAGGGCCTGCTTTACCCGTCCCTGCTATTTCCCTTGGGAGCCAGAAGCACATCCAATGTGAGCACAGGCTGCTGGCCAAGCCCGCCTGCGTATTACTTGTGCCTAGACCAGTGCCCTGGGAGGTGCTAAGGGCCCTAATAAGGCCAGCCACCGTCAGTGTCACGTGTCCCCGGCATCTGTGTTGCTGATCTGGAAGCATTGGCCCTCGCCTGGTCTCCTCACCGCCTCCTTCTCTGGCGGCTGCAGGGAGAGAGCGAGCTCTCCCTGGATGTTTGTCTGACAGACGTAAACACGGGCCTGGAGCTGCTCTCTGCACTGCTGGCTGCTGGCTCACAGGATAGAAATTCCATCTGCCCAGGTCTCCAAGGAGGGCCGCTCAGCACAGGCCTGGTAACCACACGCCCCTTGGGGAGCCTGGAGCCCTGAGTTCATTGTTTGACCCCTCCCTGCCCCAGCCTAGCTGGGGGCTGCTTGGGACACTCGGTTCCTCCTGGAATCTCTATTTGGGTTTGGTTTGGGGTTGGTGTTTGTTTCCATTCAAGGCAATTTGATCACACCCCAGCACCCAACTCCCCTGCCCCCCAACCTCCCCTTCACCCGCATCCCTGCCCTTCGGAGGGTGCTTGACTTTGCCGACATGCTGCCAGGGCAGGGTCCTCCAGACCTCCCGCCAAGGCAGGGGAGGTTCCATTGAGTTTGATGTCCTGAAAGGAGGCCCCCAACCCCCCAATATGTAAATAAGTCAGAGACTGTAAAGCCAAATTGCTACCTGGTGGAGTAAAACAAACAAAACGAAAAAGCAGCCCTGGCAGGTGTGCTCAGTGGTTAGAGTGCCAGTCTGCTCACTAAAGGGTCTCCGCTTCGATTCCTGGTCAAGGGAATGTACCTGGGTTGCAGGTTCAATCTCCTTCCCCAGTTGGGGAGCATGCGGGAGACAACTAATCTGTGTTTCTCTCTCACATCCATGTTTTAAAAATAAAAAAAAAATAAAAACAGCCTTAGGGAGACGGAATGGCTGGGGTCTGAGACACCTCTTGGCCAAATCCTTACCGTGTGACTAGAATAAGACACACCGCTCTGGGAGGCAACTGAAAGGAGAAGGCAGACCAGGTGGCCATTACGTTCCCGTCCAAAGCACAGTCGATTATATTCTTGGTCTTCAATGTGTATCAGTACCGCTGGCCCACATTGTGCTTTAATTAAAAAGTGAATACATTTTAGCCCTGCCCTCAGGAAACTGAGGCCTGGGAACCAAGTCCTAGATGAGCAAAGAGCCTCAGAGAGCAAAGACACACCTAGGAGTTGGTGGTGGGCCAGGCCCTGAACCAAGAGTGCCACTCTCTGTCCTTGACAGAAGAGGAAACGAAGGCTTAGGCAGTTGTGTAAACAGCCCAGGTTTACTGTCAGGGAGGGTGTGCGGGGTAGGCGTGGGCACCCAAAAAAGGCTGAACCAGAAGCCTCTCTGTCCCCTTCCCTGTGGCCTGAGATCAAGGGCCTCCATGTGGCTCATGGCCTTGGCCCAGATTTATCCCCGGACACCGGGTTGCCCTCTGCCTCCGAATCACCAGAGCTTTTCAGACAGCCCGATGGTGTTTGAGACTCTGAATGCCTCATGTCAGAAGAAAGCTTAGGACACTGATCAGACACAAGCTACCGGTTTATTGATCACCTAAAATGAAACCAGAGGTCAGAGGTTGAGTGCCTTGTCCAGGATCCCAGAGGCTGAGGAGGTTTGTCCCGTTTTTGTGCAGGCCAGGAGCCTTCCCTGCTTGCTTCTCACTTGCTCTGTGACCCTGGGGTTTGCATGGTGTCTTAGTCAGCTCGGGCTGCGATAACCAACTGTCATAGGCTGGGTGGCTTAAATGACAAACTTTTGTTTCTCACAGTTCTGGAGGCTGGGAAATCCAAGATCAAGGTGCTGGCCAACTTGGTGTCCAGTGAGGGCATTCTTCCTGGTCCACAGATGGACATCATCTTGCCGTGTCTTCACAGGCAGAGAAAAAATAGTATCTCCTGTGTTTCTTCTTATATAGGCACTAATCCCATAATCCCATTCATGAGGCCTTCCCCCTCATGACCTAATCACCTCCCTATGGCCCCATCTAAGACTGTCACACTGGAGATTAGGGCTTCAGTATATGAATTTAGAATATAATCATTTAGTCCATAGCATATGGATGAACCTCAAGGGCACTACAATGAGCATGTGGACTCTTGGGTCCAACCTGATGTTCTTGGCACCAACATGCTGATTCTAGGATTCCATATGCAAAGTTTCCATATTGTAAAAGGAACCCCTGGCTTTACCATAATATAATACTAAGACATCATTATTGTGGCTTTCTATGATTCAATGATTATAGGATTCTAGCATTACATTAGTCTAAGGTTCCATTCTCTTGTGATTCCAAGCTCTTAGAATTCCATGTTCCCCTGAGAGCTTGGGCTCTGAGGAGTAGGAAAATCTAGCTCTGGTGGTACCAAAATGTGTGTGGGGGGGGGCTGGGGGCAGTGTACGAAGGCAGCTTTTCCATCCTACAGGCTTTTCTAACAATGAGAAGAAATGCGTTGTTTGGTTTTCATTGCATCAAACAAAAGCACTGGGCTGGACCAAGCCACATCAGAGTGTGAGTTCACCCGCCTGAGGCAGGGCAGTCCATGGAGCCAGAGGAGAAAGAGGAGGAAGGGAGGAGGGGGAAGAGGAAAAGGGAGAAGAAGGGAGTGGAGAGGAGAGGGAGGGGGAAGAGGCAGCATCATCCTCCCAGGCTGGAGGTGGCCAGGGCTCCATCCCCTTCCATGAGGGTCTGTGTGGCACTGTGCTGAACACCAGGGTCCCCATGTGCCATGCCGGGAGTGGCTAGCCAAGAGCAGGGACAGGCACAGCAGGTAAGAACAGTGGGTTGTTTGGATGAGAACAGGAGCAGGGATGTGAAGGCAGTCAGGGAGGGCTTCCACAAGGAGGTAATATCTGCACCAGGACGGGAGGGCTGCAGGTCAGTGAGGGAAGGGTGCCCGAGAGTCTGGGGGTGACAGCTGGGTCCACGTGGTTGCAACCTAAAAGGAGAAGGCAGGAAGTGGCAAGAGCTGGGGTTGCAGAGTCACCTGGGGAGAGTTCACACAGGGCCCCGACTGCCTTGCTGAAGGCTTGAACTCTGCTCTGAGGATAGTAGGGAAGCAGCCATGGGTTTTGTTGGTGTGGGGATGTCACTGGCATCCTGAGAATGTCACAGCTGCAGGTCCTGAGATCATGAGGTCCAAACCATGCCGTAAAGATGCGGAGGCAAGGCCCAGAGAGAGGAATGCTCACAACCACCCAGAACATTGGTGCAGAGCTGGGGAGACCCCCCAGCCCACCCCCACCAGTAGAATCTGGCACAGGCAGTCCTGGCAAAACAGTGAGGCTCCCCCTGAAGTCCACTACTGCTTGGCACCCCTTGCCCAGATCCCAGGGCACAGGCCTTCCCTTAGATTGCAGGATCCCTGTCTGTGCCTCTGCCACATACGAAATGGACCCAGACTGGGGGGGGGGGCGGGCGGGAGGGGGGCAGGCTTTCCAATATAAGTCCTTAATAGAGCGATACTCCCTTGCCACTCACTAAGGCTTCAGCCACACCAGGCCAGGATGACAAGTGGGCTCAAACTGGACAGTCTTTGTAAAAAGGAGACTAGAGTGAAAGTTCAATATAACAACATAGAAGTTGAACCCCAAGGGAGCCACAGGATGGTGTGAGTAACTTTGCACGGTCCACCCTGAGGCTGACAAGGAAAGACACAGTTATCCTCATCCCCTCCCCTCAAGACATGAACTCCCTAATCTCCCCACTCAGGGCTCAGATGACGGCAAACAGGTGGGGATAACTGGCTCAGATGTGAGGAAAGAAGTCTGGGAGAAGGAAAGAGGGTGAAATGCAGAGAGGACCATGAAACACCACTCAGCAACCAAGGGAGGAACTGGTGATGCTGCAGCAACCTGGATGGACCTCAAGGGCATTACAATGAGTGGGAAAAGCCAACCTCAAAAGGTTACAGACTGTTTGATTCCACTTATAGAACATTCTTAAAGTGATAGAATGGCAGAGATGGAGGCTAGAGTAATGGTTGCTAGGGGTTAAGGATGGTCAGCTGGATGGAAGGAATCCGGCAACACGGGTGGACCAGAAGGGGCAGTCAGGTATCCTGTGGGGGCTGTGAGGGGATGGAGAAAAGGGAGAACAGGGAGGCAGGGAGTGCAAGAGCTGGTGTGTGGAGGGTGGGTGTGACTGTGAGGAGCAGCCCGAGGGGATCTCTGTGGGGGTAAAACAGTTCTGTATCTGACTGTGGCTGTGGTCACACGAATCTCCACCTGTGATAAAGTGACTACATGCATGCATTGTGTCAGTGTCAAGGTCCTGAGTTTGATATTGTACTCTAATGACCTAAGATGTGACTACGAGTGGAAAACAGTATGGAGGTTCCTCCAAAAATTAAGACTAGGGCTACTGTATGATCCAGCAATCTCTCTTCTGGGTATCTTCACATTTTTGAAAACATTTACTTGTAAAGACATATATACCCCTAACTTCATTGTAGCATTACTCGTGGTGGCCAAGACATAGACACAACCAAAGTGTCCCTCACTAGATGATTGGATAAAGAAGTTGTGGTACATTTGTATTACAGAATACTACTCAGCCATAGAAAAAAAAGATGAAATATTGCTATTTGCAACAACTTGGTTGGATCTTGATGGTCATGCTAAGTAAAATAAGTCAGACAGAAATGGACAAGAACCATATGATTTCATTCATATGTGAGATATAAAACAGAAAATAACAAACAAAACAAACTCATAGACACGGACAACAGTATGGTGGTTACCAGAGGAGAAAGGGAGTGGGGGGAAGATGAAGAGGGTGAAGGGGGTCAAATATATGGAGACGGAAGACTAGACTTTGGGTGATGAGCACACAATGCAATATACAGATGGTATATTATAAAAGTGTACACTTGAAACTTATACAATGTTATTAACCAATGTTACCTCAATAAATTTAATTTAAAAAAATTCCTATCGAGCTAATAAAGCCCTAAATGAACCCCCTCCTTGCCCCAGGCTTTTACCTACCTTTATAAATGTCAATCTTCCCGAATTCCATAAAGGCTGGGGGCCAAACCGAGGGTGCGCACTCCCCTGAGACCTATTAGCCATGGATTGCCCCACAGTCCAGGCAGCTGCTTCTCAGGTGGATTTGAGATCCATTTGAAGATAGACCTTCACCAAAGACAAAAACCTGTCACGTGCAGCTGCACACCCTGCTAGTGACTGTGGTCTTGTTACTCTCCGTCAGAGTGTGTTTGTTGGTTTACAATCCAGAGGCCCAAATCCTCCAAATAAGCCATTGCTTCAACCAATATGGTAGATGCTGAGGCTCACATCAGCTCCAGTAGTGGGGACCCACTTGGAAAGGATGCCCCGGTCCCAGATCCCAGACCTAGATCACCTGACCTGATGGGGCCCCAAACAGTGTGGCCGCAGGCTCTTTTGGGCACTTTGCCTTCCACAGGAAGTGGTGTATTTGCCTACAAGAAGACAAGTAGAGCTTATCAGACAGGACCTCACCTAGATCTAAGGACCGTCTGCCTTCCTGGTAACGACTAAACTTGACCTAACCGTATAGCAATGTTATAAAGGTCCTATAGCTGATAATGATGGACAACTCTGCCCCAACCAAACTTCCATGTTAGATGACTTACTAGGAACAAACTTAGAGCCTGGGGAAGCAGCTCTAAGTGTGGGATTGGCATGGGGCACAGTGGAGGAGATGATACTTTCATGCTACAGAATCACATAATGTCAGAACTTCAAAGCAAATCCCCATCCATGATCTCATTGAAGTCTTTCAACACTTGTTAACAAGGGCAGGAATGAATTTTCTCATTTCATGGAGACGGAGGTCCAGGGAGGTGTAGTGACTCGTGCAATTTCCTGCAACAAATACAGGCTGGTGCTAGGGACAGTGAAAAACCGCAGGCTGTGGGAAGACAGACCCAAAGTCAGGTCCTGGGTGACTTTGAACTGGTCACTTCACCTCTCTGGACCTCATTCTCTTCATCTATAAAATGAGACCAATAAGCTCACAGGACTGTTGGGGGATCAAATTAGCAAATGTCTGTAAAATACCTGGCTCGTTTCCTGGTGGTTGGCCTTGTAACTTGTTGTTCTTAGGACTCAGCTCCCCTCACAGCATCCACACTTGCTACTCAGAGAGCTGGCTACAGGTGCTAGGCACTGGGGAAGCCCTGTGCTTCAGCTCTGCAGACAGGCCCCCAGCAGCTGGGTGACCGACAGCCTACCAGTGACATCCTCTGATGGAGGCAGCCAGACGCCCTCCTCTCAAACGCCGAGTGGCCAGGCCCCAGGACTTGGTTCTGTGTCCATACAGCATCTCCTCCAAGAGTTCCCTGAATCTCTTCATAGTCGGACCTAAGATTCCTGCTCCAGCTGTCACCACACTCCAGCTTCAAGTACTTCAGATTGGGACACAGGCTCCTCCCATCAGCCTCTGAGTATGGATCTTGGATCTGTTGTGGGATCCTGGACAGGTTATTAAAACTCTCTGAGCCCCAGTTACCTCGTCCTTGAAATAGGAAATATAAAACCTAGCTTGAAGGTTGCTATGAGATGGAAATGCAAGAATGCATGTACCTAGAACCTGGTAAGCAAGGAAGTGTTACCTTGGATGACTGGGCACTCAGTAAAGTTTTGCTGAATGGCTGAACACTATGCCCATTTTACAGAAGAAGAAAACTTGAGGCCTGGGCCAGGGAAATGACTGGCCCACACTAGTGGCTAGTATCTGGAGTCAAAGCTCTGGCCATATCCTTCCTAGTCTCTATTCCTTCCAAGGAGGCCCTTTCTGATTGGATTTGGGGGAAACTTTTGGTGTCTCTGCCCATTTGGCAAATCCCAGAGTGTCTGGATCCACCCACACAGCTGCAAGTGGACAGGCCTGGGGAAGGGGAAAGGAGACACCAATCCTGGTCTCTCTCCAGCCCGTCCCCAAGTCTGGACATTCTGGAAGCCACACCCTGTCCCCAAGTCCCTCTGGAAACCTTGGCTGCCTTATCTGCAAAGTGGGGGGAGAAGGGGATCTGAAGTCAGCCAGGGAATGTCAGAGGGAGGAGGAAAGCAGGGCAGAAGGGATGGAAAACACCCTATGTGACCCCAACCACAGCTCACAAGCACTTGCTGTCCTCCCAGATTGTGGACAGCCAGCAAGCACTGGCTTCTAGCCCTGACTCAGTCCTCAACTTGATGGTTGACCTTGGATAAACTGTTTTTCCTTTCTAGGCCTCTGTTTCCCCATCTGTGAAATGGGAAGTTGAAACCGAGCAGGAGTCCTCAGTCCATTGGTATGAAGCAGAGTTTCCAGAACAAGGTCCATGGCCTCCCTGCCCACAGGCCCCACACCCACCCTCAAGTATTCAAGAATTTGGCGGTGGTGTTTCATTTATCATCTTTGTGGTTTGCAGGTACCATGGCTGGCAGGCTGATTACTCAACAGGCTTATTACACTCCTCGGTGACTAATAGATTCTTTTTCTGTTTGTGTTTTAAAGCCATAGCAATAACATTGGCTCACAGGGACACTGCTGAAATCACCATTATTAGCCTGACCCTACCTCCATGATAAATAGACCAGCAGAAACATCCCTTCTTAGAGGAAAGCGGGCCTCTGTTTCACTCATGGTAGAAACAGGTTCTTTGATAGTGAAGCTGGTGTGTGTTGGGGGTGGGATGGATTTATGAACTGTTGAGAATCATAGGATTAGGTCATTTCTCTGGTCCCTTCCAGCTCTGAGCTACACGTTGGACCTCATCAAAGGAAGGAGTTGAACAGATACCATCTTCCCTTTAAAAGTTCCAATGTGGATTTAAGAGACAGCAGCTGGGAGTCAGACAGCCTGGCTTGGGATTCTGGCTCTCCCACTTGCTGGCTGGGTGACCTTGGGTAAGTCATATCCGCTTTCCGAGCTCATCTTCTCATTGAAAACATGGGTAAAATAAGATGACCTCCCCTGGGAGGTGGCGCAGGTGGGACACCAGGAAGTAATGCATGAGACACACTGAGCATGGTGGTTGGCACGCAGTAGGAGCACAAAAGCTGGGCATTGCTAATATTAGGGAAATGGTGAGCCCCTGGGTAGAGAGCTGGAGTGGAACAGGAGGGGGAGCCTTTGGGCTGACACCGGGTTCGGGGGGGGGGGGCCTTGATGGAGGGCCAAACCCCCAGGAGGGCAAGTCAAAGGGCTGGTCACTGTCAAGGCCACCAGGGCTCTCCTTTTCTGAGCAGTTTTATCTGCCAAAACTCCAAGGAACAAAATAGTCCAGCACAGCATCGCAGCCCAGTGTCTGTCAGGCAAAACTGCTAAATTCTTTAGAGGGAGGAAGCATAGGCTGCCTCTGGTCTGGCTCCTGCCTCCCCGAAGGGGGATCAGGGAGGAGAACCTTCTGTGGTTGATTGACTTCCCCCTCACTGGCCTCCTCACAAAAATTCAAAACTCCCCGACTTCTTCAGGAACCTGCTTCTCACCTGCCACGGGCAGGAGTCCTTACTTACAACCATCTGCAGGCTCATTCCCCTCCCTCTGTGATTCTCCATCCTGGGGGGCCCATGCCCCCTTCATTATGCTGACATGGTCTTCCTAGATAATACAGCCTACCCCATAGGCAACGGAAAAAGGTGTAACCAGTGGTGAGCTGTGGATGTTTAACATTCAAATCTCTGAAGCAAAAAAAAAAAAAAAAGAAGAAGAAGAAGAAGAAGAAATAAAACTTGATTTATACCTTTTGACAATTTCATGGTGTAAATACTTCCACCAGGGCTGATTTCAAACTACCAACATGACGACATTGAATGAGGAAGAATCGCACACAATCTGCTCTCGGCTGACTTGGCTCCAGCACACCACTAAGTAAAATTGCAGTGAAATCAATAGAAAGTAATTTATAATAAAAAGACATATTGCACTATTTTCATGCACAGGGCCGGCTACCCTAAGAAGACATAATAGAAAGGTCTCTGTGGATTTCAACCGCTGGGTGTACAGACTGGGCCAGGGCGCTCAAATATTAAAAGTATTGCCGCAGGTGACATAATTTTTCTGAAATGGTGAACCAGTCTTAATAATGTCTGCACACAGCACAGTCTTCCCTCAGTTTACAAGGTAGTTGTATTCCTGGAAAATGTAGAGTGCATTGGAATCATGCAAAAAAACCCCACAAAAAAACCCTTTGTGCTTATCCATAAAACAGAGTTACAGGTGATTATAGACAGGCTTTTCATCTACTCAAATGTCCCACAAGATTTTCACATGTCCCCTCTCATGAAATGCCAGTGGCGATCCCCAATCATTGTGACACCCAAAAATCACTCCCACTGATTTCCAGGACAGCCCCTTGGTTTGACACTTGGCAACTATTAGCACCTACTGCCTCAAACACACCCGTTCACCCACCACTCTGGGAGCTTTATTAATTGGCTCATGTGCTTCCTTCCACCTGGAATTCTATCATCCAAATTCTGACCTAGAATTTAGCCATCCATCCACCCATCATGCATCCATCTCCTCCCATGCTAGGCCCAGTACTGAGACCTAAGGATGCAGGATGAAGCCAACTTGACCCCTATGTTCAGGGAGCTCTGAGTAAGTGGGGGGACAGACATACAGAGGGACATCACAGACAACGACAATGCAATGTGCCAAGCAAGATGATAGACATGAGCGTCATTGGCTGGTGTAGTTTATAGGCAAGGGCACCAGCTTAGGTCTTGAACACCTGAGTGTGAGGGGACCTCAGCAGAGTGACCATAGTTTCTGGGCTCCAGTTTTTCCCAGCTATAAAATCGGGAGGTAAAAAGCCTAACCCCACTGGGGGGCTGTTGTGAGGATAAATTAGGTAAAGCTCATGGTGGGCCCACATGCCCTGGCAGAGGCCTCAGAGAATCAGAAACAGCCAGTCACGGGTCCTTCCTAGTGGATCTGTGTAGCCGGCTGCCAGCTCTTGAGGTAAAGAAGCTGCTCTGTGGAGACCAGGTCAGGCGGATTTCCGCTGATGGGACAATTAGGACATAGTCCTGGGCTTTCCAGACCAAGAGTCAGAGCGAACTTAACTTCTAGGTCTGACCGAGTCCCACAGTGGGCCCTTGTCTGCCTGGGTGGGATGGTTGGCTGGGTGAGGCCTCATCACTCACCAAGCTGCACCCCTGCTTTGGGCCAGCCCTGATGTCCCAGGATGAAGAGGATATGAAGATGAGCCAGCCAGTTTCTAACGCCAGGGAGCCCCCAGTCTGATGGAGAAGGCAATACGTCACTGGATCATGGATCTTCCCATGCATTTGGCTTGCCCATATCACTCCCCAGTGACTTCCATATTACTAGATGGCTAGTGGCCATGCTTCGGTCCCCATTACCCACAACCTCTTGCTGCCTCTGGCCCTATGACCTCCCTCCTCCTCGGCCCCTGGGACAGACCCCACACTTTCCTGGGCCCAGGCCGCCTCCCTCAGAGGCCCCGGCACTCTCTGCTGCATGACGCCACCTCGGGGAGGAGGAAATTGCCCCACTTCCCTGTCTTCCCCCAGCCCCAGTACACTCCCCGGCCCCATGGCCTACAAAATAGCAAACAGCTGCTGTGACCATGGGCTGCCCAGACCCCAGGGGCCTGGGGGGAAGCGGGCCAAGGAAACTTGGAGAGAGAGCTCTTAATAACATACCTTCCCCAAGCTGCTTCCAAAGAAACTTCTCCTCACAAATCATTCCATAAACACTTAGCAGGCTCTCAGGAAAGCGTGCACGGCTCTCACCCAGCTATTAGGAGGCTCCTCACAAGTAAATTGAGACCAGGCAGCAGAGGCCTGTGCCAAATCCCCCTTCCTGCCCTCTTCCCACACGACGTCCTCCTCCCCCTCCCTGGGTTCTTCAGCTCCAAGGGCCCGGGTCTCCTCTTTTGCTGCTCTGGTCTCTCCTCAGGCTCCAGCCCTCTCTCCCTGCTGGGCAGGAGATGCTCTGTTTCCCTGGAAACCAGCCCCCTACCCATGCCAGCCGCTGTGTTTCCAGGGGGTTCTCCTGGGCTGCTTTGTAGGCCTACATCCTACTGAGAATTCTGAGGGCCACACCACCAGGCCAGGCATGGACAGACTGGGCTGGCCCACATCCCTGCTCTGTCCCAGCCACCCTCAGCAGAGGCTGCTGGTGCCTCTCAGGCTGGGGCTACTCAATAGGGAAATAACTCTGGGTTCATCCAAGTCACGAGCTAGAAAATCCCTCCCATCCAACAATCCCTCTCCAGGGAGAGTGTTGAGCAACTCGCTCAGTTGGCTAATATCCAGCACTTGGCTAATATCCAACAAGGATCGGGGAATTACTTGATTGTTCATAAGTTGACACATTTGCTTATAGGTTAGCAGCTTGTTCTCAGACTGACTTTCATTAGGGTCTTCAAGAACAATTGTAGGGGCTGGCACCCCACTATCATCCTCCATCATAGTTGGCTTTGGAACACACTTCAAGAATGACTGCCCCTTTTCCTATGTTTGCCCAATATCAATCTGAAGAACAAAAAGCTCTATTGCAAACAGAAATCATCGGTGAAATAAATAAAACATTCAGATGAAAATAAACATGCAGATTTGTGGGCACTGAAATTAGCATCAGATGGGCTTTGAGAGGCACAGATCTGGGGTCAAGCCCAGCCCATCACTTACTGGAAGGCCGATCTTGAGCAAGCCTCTGCAAACCTTCGTTTCTTTCACTCTAAAATGGGGATAAATCCTATATACCTCAGAGAGATGCCAGGAGAAGCCACCATTCCTTTACGAATGGTCCACAGTGACCATTCGGGAACCCAGAGGCTGGAGTCCTTGTCCGTGGCACCAGGGGCTGCTGCCTGTTCACTCCAAGAATTCAATCACAAGGTACTCTTTCAACCTATCGCTCAGCAAATAGTTAGGGAGTCTTTTTTACACATCATTCTCTAAGCAAGACACTGACCAAGACACAGGCCCACCGTGAGGAGCAACAGAATAGGAGACACAAATACAGAGGGATAAATAAGGCATTGCAGTTGTGGTGAGAGCTGCAATGTCCCTGAGTCGGAAGACTGGATGTTTCCTTCGGCTTGGTAAGAAACATACTCCTAGCTCAAAGCTGCAAGGAAGCAGAAATCCAGGCCCAAAAGGCACCAGGGAGAGGAATCAGGAGTCTAGTCTGCTGTCCTTGTTGGGAGAAAGAATGGAAGGAGGTGTAAGTCCAGACGTGTAATAACAATGTCATTGATGGAGGTTGAGGATAATAGCTACCATTCATAGAGTACCTACTCAGTGGCAAGCTCCACGCTTTACTCTCATTGTTGTGAATCCTCATTACACCCTGCTACTTACAGATGGGACGTCGAGGTTCAGAAACCTGAACTGAGTTGTCTAATGTCACACATCTTGGAAGCAGAAGGACCAAAATGCAAGTCCAAAGCTGCTGACTTCAAGATAAGATGACAGCAGACCTCTGCCTCCAGTCGGAAGCAGAGGGGTCATCTCTGGGCCCTGAGCAAAGAGACATCACTCCGCAGTGTGTAATCTGTGTGACTCAAGACAGACCCTGCTACTCTTCTCAAACATAAGGTGCCTGCGTGTCCCCCAACGGCGCCTGCCCCAATCTGTGTGCCTGTCCTCAGTGGGCCCTAGGTCGCCCGTCACACTTGCCCATTTCCATCTCCAGGCTTTTGATTGTTTCTTTTCCTTAAATTCTCCTTCCCACTGTCTTCTATTGGACTCCTACCCATTCTTTAAGGCCCAGCTCAAACTCCACTTTGTTCCAGAATTTTTTCTGATTGCTCACTTTTGGGAAGGTAACATAAGAGGAGAGGAAAACATAAGTTTTCATCTTAGGAAACCTGGCCCTGGCCTGTAACTAATGTGCAACCATGAACAAACTAAATGAGCTCTCTCAAGCTCAGTTTTCTTACCTACAAAATAGAGATAATAATCCTTACTTTGGGAGCTTAGTGTGATTATTAAGTAGAGTTGTGCTTATAAGAGTTCTTTATAATCACAGTCCCATTGTCATACAAAATGAAAAAAAAATAGCTTAAAAAAAAAGGAAAAGGAAAAGAAATAATAAAATTATTGACCCATATAACTAAAAAGTCCAAGAGTATGAGAATTTCAGGTACAGCTTTTTATTCAGGGGCTCAAATTCTGTCCTCGGGACCTGTCTGTCCTATTTCTAGAGTCTACTGGTTTCCATATTGGCGTCATTCTTAGTCTCCATGTGGAGGAAAGATAACTGTGACATTACCTTCTTCTAGGTTCAGGTCCAGCCCCCCTTCCCCCGCCCCCACAAAAAAAGTGCCCCTACTCAGGGGTCCCAGCAAGCATTCAGATATGTAAGCTTGTTGATTCTGATGTTACGTGAATAAGTCCCTATGGTTAGGAAGATGCCGTGCTCTGCTTGGGCTCACAGCCAGCTCTGGAGTTGGTGGGGGAGGAGTGGATAGGAAAGAATAGGTGAGAGGAATGACTTTCCTAAAGCTGAATCAGATTGTTGTTACCAGAATAAAAGGGGAAAGCATGTCGATGGCCAAAAGAAGAAGTGCCCCACACAGTCCACCCCTTTGATGGACTGACACCCACACATACCCTTATTCACATACAAAATAATACCCTCCCATCTCCTCCTCTCCTCCAAAGGGAAGACAAATCAAAGACTTATACAATTACTGAGCTCAGAATCTCTGGGTGACTTCTATTCTTCTCCTTCAGAGTTAGGTGTGTCCTGAAGGGTCTGCAATCTGTGACCTGAGTGGTAGCTATCCCCCCGCCCCCTCCATGCCATTACTCGACAACAGCAGAGAGAGAAGAGAGGAACTGCAATAATGACCCCTATTTGAAAGAGGGAGGAAAAGTTGGCTTTGGAAAACACTTCAAACACGGGGTTCCAGTGCACAGTATTGTTCAGTTCCTGACGAACAGGAACAGCAAAGTCTCCCGTCCTGAGGGAGGAACCAGTTGCTTGAATGGAGCGATAGGCAGAAGAATGGTCCCCCAAAGAGGTCCAGCTCCTAATCCTCAGAACCTGTGAATGTATTATATGGCAAAAGGGGATTAAGACTGTAGATGACATTGCTAATCAGCTGACCTTAAAATAGGGTGGCTATCCTGGATTAGCTGGATGAGCCCATTGTAACCACAAGGGTCCCTGAAAGTGGAAGAGGGAGGCAGAGGAAGAGTCAATGTCAGAGTGATGGGATGCAAGAAAGACTCTATGGGCCATTGCTGACTTTGAAGAGGCCATGAGCCAAGGAATGCAGGCAGCTTCTAAAGCTGGAAAAGGCAAGGAAATGGATTCTCCCCAGAGTCTCCAGAAAGGAATGCAGCCCTGCTGAGACCTTGCTTTTAGCCCATTGAGACCCATTTTGGACGTTCAGCCTACAAAATTGTAAGGTAATAAATGTGTATTGTTTTAAGCTACAAACTTTGTGGTATTTTGTTACAGCAGCCATAAAAAATGAATGCAGATGGCAAAACAACAAGTCCCACTAACCACAAAAACTCCTTCTTTTGATCCTGTTTTTATGCCTGTAGCTGGGCGTTTAACAGATACTGCCCTTTTGATACCCTAGCCATCTTGGCAGATGAGTGTGATCATCCTTATGTCACAGTTAGGGAAACTGAGACTCGGGTAACTGACAATTCGTCCAAAGACAACCAGCTAGCGGAAGAGAAGGCCAAAATTCAAACCCTCATCTGTCAGGCCTCGAGCCATGCGGGGGTCCCCCTATAACTTCCTGGCCCAATGGGTCTCTCATCTCTGCCTGAACCCTCCAGTGACAGAGGCTTACCACCTGCAAAGCTGTCTTCCCGCCCCACCCTCCCCCTCCTTCCCGACTTCACTCCCTGCCTGGTCCTGATGTATGAGACAGCCCAACGGATGGCAGCTAGAATGCCAGATTCTGGGCCAGCCAGGGGGCAATAAATCGAGAACGAAGTTGCCTGGATAGTGGGGCTGAGTGAGCTTTTCCATGTCAGGGGAGTAGGTTCTTTTTATAAAAACCTAGACTTCTGCTCTCCCCTCTGGTCTCCAGCCTCAGAGCGGCCTCAGCTGAGCTGGGAAGGGACTGGAATGCCCCACTTCGTATCCAGTGGAGGAAGTGTGGAGCTTTGTCTTTCAGGATTTATTCTCCTCTCTGTTGTCACCTCTACTCTCATCTAATCCAGGAATGTCCCAGGAGGTGGCTGAGGAGAGAAAGGGCAACTCCAGCTCCTCCAATTTCGCCCTGACAAATGTGAAATGGGTCGGGGGCCGCAGGGGAGGTAAATAGATTGATTCCTAAAAGTGCCTGGTGTGCAATTTGGGGCTGAGAGTAGGTTCACACAGAGAAAGAGCTCCGCAGGTGCATCCCCAGGGGCTGGCAGAGTTGGCTGGGAGCCAAAACCCGGTAGCCTACCCCCCAACACACACAACCCACACCCCACACCTCCCCCTCCAACGGAGTGGGCACAATCAGGGGTCCCAGACCTCAGACCACAGAATCTAAACACAGACTCTAAAAGGTCAGATGAGATTTAGGGGAGCATCTACTTTGACTCCTTCACTGGCCCAGAGAAGGGAGGTGACTTTCCTAAGGCCACACAGCAATGCCAGGGCTACTGCCTCATCAAGCCTCAGTTTCCCCAGGGGTAAAGTACAGGCCTGTGGAGAAGCTCAAATAAGGCAGAAATTGCTAAGTGTCTGAACATGAGAAAGAAATAACAGCCCATGATGGACTGAGCACACACTGTGTACCAGGCACCGTGCTAAATGCTTGACAAGTTTCATCTCATTTCAGATTCACACCCTTTGTAAAGGTGTTTCACCCATTTTGCAGATGAAGAAACTGAGACTCAATTAGGAAATTTTCTAGGGAGAGAAAAATCTGTATCTTAATTCAGGTAGTGGTTACATATAGAAAGAGTAATTGAGATGTACACTTAAGATTGGGGTACTCTACTCCATCAATTACACTGATTAAATGATATGATAGAAAAATAAATAAACGGAGGCTCAGGGAGGTTAAGTGATCTCCTCAAGATCACAAAGCTAGCAAGTGGCAAAGCTGGGCCTTGAACTGGATCTGTTTTTGTTTTGTTTTTAAAGAGGTGGGGTTTTATTTTGTTTTGTTTTTTAAATATATTTTATTGATATTTTACAGAGAGGAAGAGAGAGGGATAGAGAGTTAGAAACATTGATGAGAGAGAAACATCGATCAGCTGCCTCCTGCACACCCCCTACTGGGGATGTGCCCGCAACCAAGGTACATGCCCTTGACTGGAATCAAACCTGGGACCCTTCAGTCCTCAGGCCGACGCTCCATCCACTGAGCCAAACCAGTCAGGGCGAGAGGTGGGTTTTTTTTAATCCTCGTCCAGTGATTTTTGGGTTTTTGTTTTGTTTTATTTTAGAGAGAGAGGAAGGGAGAGAGGGAGAGAAAGAAAAACATCAATGTGAGAAACATCCATCAGTTGCCTCCTGTATGTGCCCCGACGGGGGATCCACCAGGGATTGACCAGATATCCAACCCACAGCCCTTCGGTGCATGGGGTGATGCTCCAACGCAAAGAGCCACACAGGCCAGGGCTGAACTGGATCTGTCCGGCCATGGAGCCCACAGTCACTACCCTTGCCATATTGTTGTGTCACATGTCAGAAACACAGGACTCTATCCCTACCCGAAGCCCATAGTTCTATTCCACTTTGCTGAACCAGACTCAAGGGAGTGACTGGGAGGCTGTGGAGAGAACTCTGAAGCAGAACAAAGAGTAGGGACAGGGCTGCTGCTGGCCCCGCGGCGCCGCAGTACAAATGAGAACAATCTGCTCTTTGCCTCGGCAGCAGCCTCACACCAGGAGCACGGCATGGGCTGCAGCCCTCGGGCCCTGCAGTGCACAACCTGACAGCCCTACGCACCCCAAGCAGGGGCGCCTCAGGGCGGCAGAGGGGATGCCACCCCCACCGTGGGTTGGAGCAGGGGGAATGCTCTTCCTGACCCTGCACTATCCGACCTGGGCATTTCTGATGTCCCTCCATCTGTCTGGAGCTTGAGGGGCCTCTTCTTTGGGTTCAGGCCCTCACAGCGTCCTCAGCTGCAGGGCACACATGGGGTGGGGGGAGGGTCACTCAGTCACTCAGCAAACGCTTTAGAAAGGGTCCTTTCTGTACTAGGCTCTGGGGACAGAGGTACCAGTCCCTGCTTTGGAGCAGCCCCTGCCAAGTGCAGGAGATGCAGGAAGAGACAGGCGGCAAAAAGCAGGGAGCTGGCACCTTTGCCTCTCCCTGCAGCCCACACCCTTTCCCGTGCTTGCTTCCCCCTGCCTGAGCTGGCAGTTTCCCATCCAGGCCTCTCTGCCCAAGTAGGGACTGGGTGAGGGATTCCCAAGGCCCCCCTGCCTGGGATGGGCTGGGTTCTCTGCGTGGGAGTGTGTGCAGACCTAGTCCTCGAGCCAGGGCAATGGTCCTTGAAGCTCGCAAGAGCATTCCTTTTCAATGTGACGTGACCACAGGGATCACTTAGAAAAGGCGGACGAAATGGGTCATGGGAGAGAGCACCAGCATAACGGGAGCCCCTCCCCTGCGCACAGCGGCTTACCCCGGGCAAAGCCTATTTCCACACCTTGGTTCACTGAGTTTGCTAAAGATTGGGTGAGGCAAGAGAGGCTCAGAGAGCTCAAGTAACTTGCCCAAGGACACACAGCCATGCTGCAGCCCCACTGAACCAGGAATGCCAGCCTGCCTCTGCGTCCCAGGCCTCCTTCGCCATTGCCAGCCCCTCTCCAGCTCATGCGGGTGGGCTCAGGGAGGCAGGGGGCTGAACCCTGGGGCTGTGTCCCGCCAAATGCCAAATGCACTGAGGCGTTTTAGCTCCCAATGACGATACGGAGCTGCCTTCTGCCGGGAGGAGGTCACGGTCTGCAAACGCCATGGTCTGTTGCCTTTTCGAGCACGATGAACTGGGGCCCACCTGGGGCTAGATGGGCCTGGACGGGGCTTTACCTCAGGTAGGCTGGGGGGCTCTCTCCCCAGGCCCCCTGCTTCTCTCCTGTTGGAGTGGGGTGGAGGGAACAAATAGCCCATCAAAGACTCCTTTGCTGGGACAGATAGATGGGTGGTGAGCAGAACAGGGGGTGGAGGGAGGTGGGCTGGAGGGGACCAGGGGGACTTCAGGCCAAGGGCAGCATTCCCCAGAACCTTCGGAAGGCAGCAGGCAAACCCAAGGTCACTTCCAACTAGCAAGAGCAGAGTAGCTTAGGGGCTCTGGAACCACACACTTGGGTTCAAATCCCAGCCACCTCTGTATGTGACTTTGGGCAAGCCACTTCACCTCTCTGTGTCTCAGATGACACAATATCTTGATAGCTGATGTCAATGTTTACCTCATAAAGTTGTTATGACAATTAACTAGTAACCCTCTAACCAGCAAGTCAGGGCCAGGACTGGGATTAGGACCTAGGTCTCCTTTCAACAAAGGAGCAGTTGTTTGCATGAGATGGGCTATCCTAGAATTGCTTCCAACACCCCTTCCCTTCTCTGGGCCTCAGTCCTTCCATCTGCAAAGTGGGTGGGTCAGCCTAGTGAGTCTCCTAGTCCCTGATGTTTAGCCACACCATGCCTGGGTCCCCCCTGAGCACTGTTGGGGAGTAGTGGCAACTATATTATGCAGGGGACCAACAAGGCCAGGGCTGAGGACAGCTGATTCCCCCCTAGAGGGGAGGAAGGAAGGATGGTCTCTTTAAGGACATTGGGAGTGATGGCAGAGGTGGAAGGGGTGTTCTTGGGGGTGGGTGGGGGATCATTTCTACCATGCCATCTGCCCAGCTGACAGGTGCCAAGCCCTTCGGACAATGAGAACAAGATCAGGATCTAGGCACCCAAGCTGCTCCCTAAATCTACCTCCCTTTCAAAAACAACGTATGGCAATGTCTTTCTCTCTGGGTGTGGATTAACAAGGATTGCTGCATGGTTTGGGGCCAGACAAACACAGGTTCCCAACCCACTTCTTCCACTAAATGTGGGCCCTGGTGTGGACTGGGACCCACATAGATCAGCCTCAGTCCCTGCTATCCACAAGTTCAAGGATGCCCGGAGAAGTCCACAATGTGGCCAAAATGTTGGGATGAGTGAAGGCTTCATGCTGTAGGTGGAGGTCAATTTATAATTGATTGTTGAAGTTGGGGGTTCATTATACTATTATACTACACTAGAGGCCCAGTGCACAAAATTCGTGCACGGCGGAGGGGGGGGGGCTCAGCCTAGCCTGTGCCCTCTCACAGTCTGGGAGCCCTCGAGGGATGTCCAACTGATGGCTTAGGGGGCAGTCAGACATCCTCAGCACTGCTGCAGAGGCGGGAGAGGCTCCTGCCACTGCCGCTGCTCGCCAGCGGTGAGCCTGGCTTGTGGCTGAGCAGCGCTTCCTCCCCCCACCCCGGTGGGAGCGCACTGACCACCAGGGGGCAGCTCCCTGGTGGTCAGTGTGCATCATAGCGACCGGTCATTCCACCATCAGGCCAAAACAGGCTCTCCAACATCCCCTGAGGGGTCCCGGATTGTGAGAGGGCACAGGCTAGGCCAGGGGTGGGCAAACTTTTTGACTCGAGGGCCACAATGGGTTCTTAAACTGGACCAGAGGGCCGGAACAAAGCATGGATGGAGTGTTTGTGTGAACTAATATAAATTCAAAGTAAAGGAGCGGAGGGGAGAGCAAGAGAACCCTCCGCTCTTTCGGCTCCGCGGGCCAGATAGAACAGCCGAACGGGCCGGATCCGGCCTGTGGGCCATAGTTTGCCCATGGCTGGGCTAGGCCAAGGGACCTCACAGGTGCACAATCGTGGCTGGGGAGGGATAGGGGAGGTTGGACAGCTGGGGAGGGACCGAAGGAGGGCTTTGGGGCGTGTCCAGCCCATCTTGCTCAGTCCTGATTGGCCGGACCCCAGCAGCAAGCTCACCTACCGGTCAGAGCGTCTGCCCCTTGGTGGTCAGTGCATGTCATAGTGAGCAGTTGAGTGGCCTTAGCATATCATTAGCATATTACTCTTTGATTGGTTGAGCAGACGACCAGACACTTAGCATATTAGGCTTTTATTATATAGGATAATTTTGTATATGCCTCCAAGTTTCTATTATTAAAGTTTTACATTTTTTTCACAAACCACATAAAATTATGTCAAGTACCACAAACTATATGTAACAATCTTTAAGAAAAACTAGACAAGCTCTCTTTCCCAATTTATTGTTATTCTCCTTCAATCAGGGATTGTCAATCTACATCCTTAAGCCAAATCCAGCCTGTGCCTGTTTTTATAAATAAAGTTTTATTGGAAAAACAGCCAGACCCATTCACTTACAAATTGCTGGTGGCTGCTTTTGTGCTTCTGGAAGAGTGTTAAAACACAGAAATGATAACATCTTCATGCATCTAGCTTTTTTATGCGGTGAAGGAGAACTGACATTTCCAGAGCACCTACTGTGTGCTGGGCCCCATCTCATCCACTGCCCCACAGTGTGGGAAGTAAGGAAGAACATGCCCATATTGTGATCAGGAAATGGAGGCTCCACAGGGCAGGGGATCTATGTCAGATCCCAGGGAGTGATGGCACCAGACCTGGAGCCCACATGTTACATTCCCTGCCCAGAGCTCTTTTCCTACACCCAGCTGCCCCTGGGACTCACCAACCATGGAGATTCAACAGCCTGAGGCAGGAATTCACATGCGTGGCCTTGCATACCTTCCATGGAGGGACCTCACCCTGACGGGGCAGCCTGTCCCCACTGGGGGCTGTCTCCTGCTGGGAGAAAGTCATTTCTCACGGTCCATCCAGAGCTGGCAATGGAGGCCTTGCAACTTCCTACCCTCACCTTGAAGTCGGCCCTTCTCCAGGCAGGCACCCCTGCCTTTCAGATTTCACAGGAGGCACTTGAGGACCTATCCCACTTTGCTTATCTTCTCTGGACTCGCTCCAGCTTGTCTGTGGAGCCCTGAGGGGACAGTTCCCCAGAGCAGGACATCCCCTCCATGGTCCTGGTCCCTGAGCGCTCAGTGCTGAGCTGGAGACGACATTGGCAGCCTCTGCAGCCTCGCTCTGTTGAATCATGGCCACTCGCCCCTCTGCTCCCACCCTGGGTGGCCTGCAGGTGGGCTGAACCACAGGTGGCAAATATTTGCTGACCGAGGGAATGCATTGTCACTGAAGACCACTCAGCAGGTGTCTCCGTACACGGGAGGTGAACTAGGGGGCAGTGGCTGGGGAAGGAATTGCCCAAAGCCTCACACCTGTGGGGAGGCCTAGACAGTAGGTGACCCAGCCCCAATCCCAGTCAAGTTCAAAGGCGGAGGGAGAAGACCGGGGCCAGATGGGACACTTAAACAACGAGGCACAGTGAGGCTGTCATCAAAGGCTGAAAGGACAGCTCCACAGCTGTGTCTTCGTGGGGAGAGCCGGGCATGAGAAGACAGCTCCAAAGCGGGGCGAGGGAAGGGTGCCAGCAGCTCTTGGGAAAGCCCTTACATCCAGAAGGACCCATTTCTGCTCGCTGACCCTTTGGTTGGCGGAAGTGTCCAGATGTGTGTGAACGCCCTTGGGGAGGGGGGGGGAAACTTCCCTGCTGTTCTTATAGTTGTTGCTGTTGATATGTCACCTAGGGCACCTGTGTGCCTGTCCCAGCAGAGCTCCAGGTGAGAGCAGAGGTGTGGTCTGCTCAGATAAGGGGCCCCCTGGCTCCCAAACAGGATGGCAGGAGCACCACAGAGTGATTAGGGGCCATCGTAATAGTCAGGGAAGCCAGGAAAATAATGACGCTGCCTGCTCCTTCCTGCTACCAGAGATCACGGATGGGAAGAGCAGGGTGGGGCGGGGGTGCCGCTGCAGGTCAGTTGCCCTTGTGCCTGTTTGCTCTCGGACTCTGGGTGGGTATCCCTGGGAAAGCCTGGCATAGGGCTGGTCCCATCTACTTGTGCCCGCAGCCTCCCCCTTGGATGGGCCTCTGGGGTGAGAGTGGGGGCCCCAGTGCATCGGATTGGGAGGGCTGGGCTGGACTAGGAAGCCCCGTGTTTCTGTGACCTTAGAGGTCCCTGCCCCTCTGGATGTGAGGATTCACATCTGTACCACAGGGTGTTTCTTTGTGACTCTACTTCTCCAAGATGTGTGGTCCTGAAGGGGGCTGGGAGCTAATGTTTGCAGGGCCTGTGGCTGGAATAGACCCAGGAAATGGGGTCACTTATTCAGGCCTCCATGCTCATTCCAGGCCCACCCCCTGTGGCCTATTTCTTCATGCCACATGGCCCCCCAGGCTCCCTGCCTCCCTGTCTCCTTCCAGAGAGTACAGACATCACCACCCCCACACAAACAGACAGGGCCCCTCAAGGGCAGGTTTCTGGTGGACGCCTGGCATAGCGGAGGCATCTGGGAGATGTTCACTGAAGGATGAACTCCGGGCAGAGAGAACAACAGGGGAGATGCTCAGAGCCTCAGAAACCTGGCCCCATTGGGCCCCAGGGTGTCCTTGGTGTGGCTCAAGGATGGGCTGGGGACAAGAGATGGGACTGGAGAGAGGACATTTGGGGCAGGTTGAGGGGCCTTGAACGCTGGGTTGAGACCTAGTGGTGAGGAGGCCACTGGATAGGACACATTTGCTCCAGGAAGGAACTCTGCATCCACAGCATAGAGAGCACAGCGCGCGGGGGGCGGGGGGTGGCGTGCAAGAAAGGAGGCAGAGACCAGGGGCAGCCCGCCCTGAGGGGGTGGCTGGGGGCCAGATCCCAGAGACCCAACAGAGTGTCAGGATGGCCCAGAGACTAGTGCCCCCCAACCCCACCCCTCTGGATGGGAGCCTTCCACCACAGAGCTGAGATGGGGAAAGGCCGGTGTTCAGTAGCCTCATTATGCAGGCCCAGTGCAGCCTTGGGAGTGGGGTCCAAAGTCTAGGAGAGTCCACCTGGGTGGGGCCTGGGGCAGGGATGGTCACCACTCACCCCAAGTGGTGCAATCACGCAGCCAGCAACCCCACCCTGGGCTGAGGGCTTCTGCCTCAGCTGGAGGCTGACACACCCCTGTCCCATCTCCCTTCTGACACCCAGTGACACTATTTCTTCTGCCCCAGAGCCTCCTGCCCACCAGCCCCGCCTCCCCTGAGTTCCCTGCACTCATCTCCATGCTTCAAGACACCATCAATGACACCTCTTCCAGGCAGCCTCCCCTGAGCCTTCCCCACTCTGCGTCTCCACAGTTCCTGGGCTCCCAGCTCTGACCATGCTGTGCTGGCAACATCTGAGTTGTGCCCTTCACCTTATGCTCCTGGGGTCACCCTGAGGTCTGGGACTCCTGGGTGTGATTCGATCAGGGGTGTGTGTCCCTAGTACGCAGAGCGACTGTGGGTAGTCCAGGCCTCTGAGCTTAGTTTCTCAGCATGTAAAGTGGTGTGATGATCACCCAAGCCATCCCCCAGGCTGCCTGGTCCCCGCAAAGACTGTGGGGACGAGGACATTAATGGGGGCCCTGAGCATCCTGCACAAGGAGGATGTCACAACCAGCACCTCCCAGTGGGAGAAGGGAGGCTGCTCCCTTCTCATCTGTGGTTACATCAGCATCACCTGCACCATGAGGGCCTTGCCCAGCCCAGCCCAGCCCTGCCCTACCCTGCCCTGTCTGTTCCAGAAGCCCCCACCTCAGGACCCCATTGTTCTCAGAGCCCTTCCCCCCTGGGACCACCCTCCCAGCCTGGAGCTTTGGAGGCAATGTACATTCCAAGGATTCCAAAGACCCCGCCCTCGGCCTCTTACAAAGACCCCTGCTCTACCAGCCCAGCACCTCTGAGTTCTCCCAGTGGCCCTGGGGAGGGTGCAGCGGTGGAGGGTACAGCCAGGAAGGTAGACCCAGGCATAGGCCAGGTGCTTCCTCAAGCATGCAGGGTATGGTGGTCATGAGCTCAGGGTTGGAGTCAGACACCCGTGGGCAATATCCCGGTGTTGACCTGCGAAGCTCGTTAGGCCTCTGAATGCCTCAGTTTTCTCTTCTGTCAAATGGGGATGTACCAGCACCCACTCAGGTAGCTGTGTGGTTTAGATGATCTATGTAGATACCCCACTGAGCTCAATGCCCGGCCACCATGAGCTCAGAGGGCAATAGCCATTTCTAAGGGGTCTTCCAAAAGTACGCCTCATCCAGGTCACCTCCTGTGTTCTTTGCTCCCCATCACTGCGCACCCATGTGGTGCTGTCCCCTGCGGTCCCCATGCTGTCCCTCGCTTAGCATGCTTCTCCCTTCTCCTCCACAGGATTGGTCTCCCCAGAGACTTGCTGGGTCAGTCCAGCCCATGCTGATGCCCTCTTTCACCCCCATCTCAGGGGGCCCCTGTGTCATACGTTAGCTGTCTACCAGCCAGTCCCCCTCTCCCCACCAGGTCTGCGTACAGTACAGCTCGGAGTCCCCCACTCCCAGTGTGGCCCTCAGTTGGGTAGGTGTTGACTAGGAAGATGGTTGAATGCCTTCAGCCAGTCCTCCAGCCCCTGTGACACCCCTGCTCCGGCCTCCGAGGCAGGACAACAGTGAGCCTTGCCCTCCCCTTGCTGGCCCTGATTTGTGGGGTCTCAGAGGTGCCGAAAGGAATCTGAGCCTCCTTCCCCTTCCAGCTTGGCCCACGTGCACCTCTTCCAGTCGAGTTGAGTCTCCTCGGCAGGGAACCCCCTCTGGGGAGGCATCTCTCAACAGCGGCCAGGAGGGACAGGTCAGCTCATTTGTCAGCCCGATGGCCAACACCTGTCCGCCTGGCAGGGGAGGGGCTGGCTCCAGCCTCACTCCTCACCTTTCATTCCTGTGGCCTGTTTCCCTTGGAGCCATTTCCCAGAGCTGTCTGCTCCCCATGAGCAAAACTTGCTCATTTCCTTCTGAAAATATAAACCACTTCCTGGCTTCACAGAGAACTGCCTGGGGAAATGGGCCAGGGCCTCAGTGTAGTCTGTGCACCCCTTCTACCGCTCAGCTGGTCAGGGATGTGTACCCCTTCTCCCCTACCCCCAACTCACACACCTCCCCGCAGACACACACCCTCAGCCCATCCACAGGCTTGACTCCAGAACTCCTGTCTATTCAGCCCCACGCAGAGGACTGGGGCAGGTGCAGAATGGTCTTTTGTGCAGCAGACTTCACCCAGCATCTTCTCTGTGCCAGGGCCTGGGCTGGGCACTGGGGTGATGGGTGAGCATGACCGAGCCCTACCCTACCATGTCGCCAGTCTGGATGGAGAAAAGCCAGATCCTGTAACCCCAGATCTGGGTTGGCAACCTGACTTGGCCACTTGCAGGGCTGTGTGGCCCTGGGCACATCGCTGAGCCTCCTCCCTGAGTCCCTGATGGCTGCAGGGAGGAGCAGGGGCAGAGAGCGGGCACACTGCGGTGTTCTCAGAGTCTGGGACTGTGCTGGTAAAGCCCTATGCGGGCCTCAGTTAGTAAGCAGGCTACAAGACAACACACTCGGTGCTGCGTGAGCTGTTCACTCTGGAAAGGGCTGAAGGGGGTGACATTGCCCAGAGCCCCCAGAGACAGGAGCCTGGAGGTCTGCCTCTCACTACCTCCACGAGCTCCTCACCCACATCTCCGCTTGTACAGAAGGGGATACTGAGGCCTAGAGAGGAGCAGAGCCTTGACCCCGGGCTCACACTGAATCAGCGTGGCTGCTAGTGGCTGGGTCAGGATGGGGCACTGGACCCAGGTTCGCTGAGGTGTCCCCATCATGAGATGAAGGGGAAGAGGAGGATGAGGAAGGAGATCTGCCGAGGATTAGGTCACAGGGAGGGGGTGGCCACCAGAGTGGAGTCTGGGATATCGATGAGTATCCAACCACTGGACATCCCACAGGCCCTGCAGACACAACCTGCCCTAAAGCTACCTCTCCACCCACCCCACACCCGCTCTCCTATGGCAGTTCCTCCTTCCCGCCCGAAGCCCAGCCACAGCCTGGGTGGTCCCCTTGCATCCCACCCCTCCTTGCCTCCCGCAGTGAACCTGCCCACAAGGTCTGGCAACCCCGCCTCATGAAAACCTCTCCACGGTGAAGATGAGGAGCACCTGTACCCCTCACAGTGCTGGCGGGGTGCAAGTTGGCACCGGCACTTTGGAAAACTGTGTGCACTTAAAGCTGACTATATCCTACGATCCAGCAATCCATGCTTAGGGGTACACCCAGTGGTGGGCTGGCGCATGTCGACGAAGCACCTCTAAACACCAAGCACTGCCACTTCCCATGGTGTAAATACTCCCACTGTGGTCTTGAACTACCCATTGATGTCACTGAGTGCAGAGCAGGAAGAGGCACACACCATGTTTTCTCGTCAGCAGGTGCAGCTGTGTCTTGTCAGATGGACTAAATGGTCATAGCATCACCATTCCTACTTGCCCCAAACTGGGTGCTACCCACATGCCCACTAACAGAAAAAGAGTCAATAAACTCTGGTCTATTCACACAACGGACTATACTACTCAGCAATGGGAGGGAGCAAGCCACGGCTACTACATGCAACACCGTGAATGACTAGTACGTGTTTTGTGCTGAACAAAAGAAGCTGGACACAAATGTGTATACACAGCACTAAGAAGTCCAAAAACAACAGGCAAAATTAATCTGCAGTGAGAAGGCAGGAGAGCGGTGACTTTGGAAGGAGGTCCTGACTGGGCCGGGCACAGGGCGCTGTTCTGTTTCTGACCTATGTGTGGTTGCTCAGGTGAGCTCACTTTTGGTCATTCATTGAGCTGTGTATTTATGATTTACGCACTTTCCTGTGTCCTGTCATACTCAACTGACAAATTTTCATTAAGAAAAAACAACCACCAAACTCTCTCAGATGTCCCCAAACCTCCCATACTCCTGCTACATCAAACTTTTTTTCTCTCGTAGCATATCAATTGTCACAGTTGGTATTCATTTGTTTTTTATATTGAGATACTAGAGGCCCAGTGCATGAAATTTGTGCACGGGGTGGGGTCCCCTCAGCCCAGTCTTCACCCTCTCCAATCTGGGACCCCTCAGGGAATGTCTGACTGCCGGTTTAGGCCCAATCCCCCGACAGGGATTGGGCCTAAACCGGCAGTCAGACATCCCTCTCACAATCCGGGACCACTGGCTCCTAACTACTCACCTGCCTGCCTGCCTGATCACCCCTAACTACAGGTGTCCCTCCTGATGGCCTGATCACCCCCAACTGACCCCCCCCCCCCCCCCGCTGGCCTGGTCGCCCCCAACTGCCCCCCCTCCCCCACCAGCCTGGTCACCTCTCACTGCCCCACCCTGCCTGCCTGGTCATCCCTAACTGCCCCCCCCCTGCCAGCCTGGTTGCCCAATGCAGCTCTCAGTTCAGTCGTTTGGTCATCCCTCACTAACCCCCCTGCCGGCCTGGTCACCCCACGCAGCCTGTTTGGTCGTCCATTTGGTTGTTTCGGTTGCAACGGTCACTTAGGCTTTTATATATATAGATAATTGGAATATAACATGATACTAGTTTCAGGTATATGATTCTATATTTGTATAGATTGTGATCACCACAATAAGTCTACTTAATATCCATCACCACACATAGTTCCAGTTTAATTTCTTGTGGTGAGAACTTTTAAGATCTACTCTCTTAGCAACTTTCAAATATACAATAGAGCGGCTCATGAGCCACATGCGGCACTTTGGCCCCTTGAGTGTGGCTCTTCCACAAAATACCACAGCCTGGGCCAGTCTATTTTGAAGAAGTGGTGTTAGAAGAAGTTTAAGTTTAAAAAATTTGGCTCTCAAAAGAAATTTCAATCGTTGTGCTGTTGATATTTGGCTCTGTTGACTAATGAGTTTGCCGACCACTGCAATAGAGTATTGTTAACTATAGTAACACTAAATTTCTAACCTTCAATTACTTATTCCCTCAGAAGATGTTCCCTGGTGCTTACTACCTGCCGTATTTGTCCCTTTGCATGTGCTATTCCCCCTGCTGAGGGTGCCTTCCCACAGCTCAGCTGCCTGGTCATCATCTTCAGAATTCTAGTCAGGCCTCATCTCTCCCTCCTCCCAGGGAACTCCCTGGCCCTCCTGACCCCAGGCTGTGCTAAGGACCCCTCCTTGGGGTTTCCGCAGCCCTGAGTTTCCCTTTGTCCTAGTACTGAGCACACCGGTTTGTCACTGTCATTGCCTGTGTCCACACCTGTCTCCCCACCAGACTGTTACCTCATTCTGGACAAAGGCCAGCTCTGACTCATCTCAGGGTCCCCAGCTCCAGTACGGGGCCTAGAGTGGAGCTGGCATCATGAGTGAGTGGAGCAATCGGGTAATAAATGAGCGAAGGGAGCAGAGCCCTGAGTGTTCTAGGCAGTTCTGATTTCACAGTTGCTTTCCTGTTGCTCCCATAAGAGCCCAGCTATTATCGGACCATGTGTCTCCACTGATGTTTTAGAAAGCACCATCTCTCGGGTGCAGGGCCTGAGGTGGGGATGATACACAGTGGGCTGCATGGTCAGAGTCTGGGGTTTGAGTTCTGGCTCTGCCTCAGTGGGTCCCTGTTTTTTCCCCTCCCCAAGCCTCAGTCCCCTGTCTGTGAATGGAGCCAAGCTCAGTCCCCTGTCTGTGAATGGAGCCTGGAAAGTGTCTGAGGGTCCTTGCCATTTCAGCCCTCGCTGTGTCTTCTCCACACTGCCCTTGGGCCTCACGCTCCAGCGCCTGCGGCTGTGGGAGGTGAGACTGACAGCAGCAGAGGTGGAACCCCCAGTGCATTAATGGGGTTCGTGTTTACCCAGGCTGGGCCCATAAAACGCCTCAAGCGAAACTGAGCTTGGCTTGGAGCAATTTGGCATTGTCCGTTCCGGCTCTTGAACCTTGGAATGGACCACCTGGGTGGGCCTCTCATTCCCTAGACACCTCGGAAAACTCCGGAGCGAAGCTTGGCAATGCCTCAGAGCAGAGGAGTGAACGAGAATGGGTTTGCAGGGCTCGGGAGCCTGAGAGGTCAACTTTTCCAGTCCCCAGCCCCATGCAAGGATCCCCTGCAGGCTGCATTACAGCCTGAGGAGAGAAGGACTTGGCCTGGTCCTGCCTGCTGTCTCTCAGCAGAACCCGGCACTGGTACGTGGGCGTGGCTCTCAGACGCATCACCTCTGCCTGGATTGTGGCTTCATACTGTTGCTAAGCTCCTGAGGGCAGGGACTTGGGTCAACTCATCCCTCTGTCCCCAGCCTGGCCCTTTTCTAAGCTTATCCTCTGGGCTCTGCCCTTTGCTGAGCTCTAGAGAGCAGAAAAGCAGGGAAAACAGCTGGGTATCCAATGCATGAGAGGATAAGGCAGCAATCTATCCATCCACTCATCTAACCATCCAACCATCTGTCCACCCATCCATCCATCCACCAATTCATCCATCCACCCATCTCTTGACAACAGTCCTATCAGCTTCTAGACAGCAGTTATCAGCACAGGCTCTGGGGTCCCATGGTTCTGAGTTCAAAACTGCCCCCATTGCATAACTTTTGGCTCCTCTCCATCTTTCTGGGCCTCAGTTTCCCCATCATTAAAAAAGCCTATCTCACATGGTGGTTATGAGATTCCCTGAGACAAGACATGTAAACCGATGAAAACATTGTCGTCACCAAGGCAGAGTGACCTGGGACGTAATAAAGTCTGCGCTTCCGGGCCCTCTGCTTGCATCAGTCCCTTCTCTGGGAGATACTTTCAATGTGGCCCCATGGTCCTATGTTTTTGTAAAACTTTGTAAAAAGTAAAATATCTTCACCACAAAGCACTGTTTCTTTGCAACCTGAATCCTCCCACATCTTCCTTCCTGTTTGGTGGTGCTGAGTGGCGATGGCATGGTGGGGATCTATCTAAAGGGAAGTTGAGCTGAGGGTACACTGACAGTAATTTGGGGTGCGTGGTGTATACTTAGACACTTTGCCATCACTTGTGGGCATAGCTATTGCTAGCCGTCCTGGTGTAGGAACATCTTCCAGAATGAACACTCCTGTGTGAATAAAAGCCCTACTCACTTAGTGTGGGAACTGTGACCAGCCCCAGAAGTATGTGGCTAGTGGAGGAGAAACAAGGCTGAAATGCATGGAGCTGGAAGTTAGTCTATGGAATATTCTCTTAAGCATCAGATGTGCCAAATTGTTGGCAAAGAACTTGGCTCTTATCAAAACAGGAACTCTCTGCCTTCAGTAATGTCACTGATAATGAAGCCTAAATAATTATAAATATTTAATATAATTCAAAATTATAAATACATCTCTTTTTTTTTCTTCTTGATGGGAATCATGTAAAATAGAACTTACCAGAAGGTCAGTATTTGTAGGGCACAATCCATGGCAGTACTGCAAACAGAAAGTACACTTCTGTCTAAAGTTGCATATTTTATGTATCCCAACTATCAGTAATAATAAACAGCTACTTTCAATCAGTCATACAAGAGGAAAGAAAGAATTATCTTCTACAGAAAATATTACAAAAGTTATTGTAATATGAGAAGGCACATAAAGAATATGTATCCCAACCCTTGCTGGTTTGGCTCAGTGGATAGAGCTTCAGCCTTTGGACTGAAGGGATCTGGGTTCGATTGTGGTCAGGGGCACATGCCCGGGCTGCCAGCTCCATCCTCAGTAGGGGGCGTGCAAGAGGCAGGCAATCAATACTTCTCTCATCATTGATGTTTCTATCTTTCCCTCTCCCTTCCTCTCTGAAATCGGTAAAAATATACTTCAAAAAAAGAATATGTAGTCTAAAGTTATAAGGGAAAAAAGTGGTATAGAAATATTTCTATCACTTAATTAAGAAAGATATTACATTATTTTCTTGATTTGATGATGTTTGTAATATTTGTCTGCTTTACAATTTTTTTAGTCCTAGCCAGTAGCTTAGTTGGTTAGAGCATTATTCCAATAGACCGAGGTTGTGGGTTCAGTCCCCGGTCAAAAAGCAGCTAATGAATGCATAAATAAGTGGAACAACAAATCAATGTTTCTCTCTCTTTCCCTTCCCCTCTCTCTTTAAAATTCAGTAAATTTAAAAAAAAAAAACTTCCAAAAAATTTTAAATAATTGTGATTTCTTTTTTATTCTAAATAAATATTCACTTTGTACTTAATTTTGTAAATTTTTTGTATTTTTCTTCTTAAAGAAAATGGTGTAAGTTTCAGCCCCCCACCCCCAAACTGGATCAAACCCTTCCTGGCATATAGTAAGTGCTCAGTAAGTTGGAAATTTCTGACTTGGTCCTCTTCCTCTAACCAGGACTCTATCGTGGAACCCAATGTCCCCTACCTATTTTGCAATTATAAACAAGTATATGGAGGTAGATATGGGTAAAGGCAAGGTCAATGCAGGCTTAGCCCACCACTGTCCTTACCACACATCTGTCTCTTCCACCAGAGGGGTGGCAGTTAGGCAAGGATGTGTCTGACTCATCTGGATCCTTGTCATAGCATGGAGGAAGTCTTCAAACCCAAAGGAAGAATCTGTCTTGGGCTCAGTGTCAGCCACATCTGGGTCCCCTAGCTTCCTTCACTTTTCACCTAGGGGACAAAGAGGGGTGTAGCTTGATGGTGTTAACTGAGCCCTCAAGATCCTCAGATGGGACCCCATGCGCAGCTAAGAGGGTTGAGGGAAGGCTGAGCCATTGGGGTTCCAAGTCCCTCTCACTTCTCTTCAACTAAAGCACTTTCCTTTTACTGGAGATACTCATCGGCGTTCTGCATAAGAATTCATCTGGAAAATGTCAATCAACGAATGAAAAACCACTGGAACCACTGGAGTGTTTCCTGTCTCCTATGCATTCTAGGAAGCTCAGAGCTGATTCAAGGAACATATTTGGTAAGTAGAGAAAACCTCTGAGAAGGCCTCTTGTGATTGACCTCATCCTTCGCATCCCTGTTGTGTGTGTGTGTGTGTGTGTGTGTGTGTGTGTGTGTGTGTGTTCTGCCCTTATTGTCCCTTCTTCCTTTATTTTTTATTTTTTATTTTTTTTATTTTTTATTTTTCTGACCTTTTTTTATTTTTTTAATTGTTTTTAAGTATTACAAATAGTAGTACATATGTCTCCTTTTTTTTTTTCCTTCCCCATTGACCTTTCCCCGGCCTCCCCTTCCCCCCAGTACATGCCTTTACCTGCCCCCTCCCCCCAGTGTTTTTTATCCATTGGTTATGCTTAAATGCATGCGTACAAGTCCTTCGGTTGATCTCTTACAGCCCTCCCCCCCGCCCCGCAACCTCCTCTGCCTTCCCACTGTAGTTTGACAGTCTGTTCAATGCTTCTTTGCCTCTGTATCTATTTTTTCCCCATTTCATTCCTTTAAAAAATCTTGCCTCTGCAGACTAGAAATAAACATATAATAACAAAAAATGTTTGAGTCCCAATTTCCATGTCCAACAGTTCTGAGTCCCCATTTCAATGTCAAACAGTTCCTTATGTGTACATGTCAGCAATGATATCTGGATGGTGGGCACATGGTGGCAATGCAGGTCCGACCCTCTCTGGTTTGGTCCTAGGCAACTTGCTGCATCGCACAGCTGCTGACTGCTAGCGTGGCAAGGCGTCATCAGCGTCTTCCACCTTCTTCCTTTAAACACTGATTGGATTCTATATATGTCTGCAGACCACGTCCCTTTTGGGATGAGGTGATCTAGAAAGAAATTAATCTAAAGGTTTAACAAAGGTGTGTTGAGTGAAAGATCCTCCAAACATGTGTCCTCCAACCTAGCCTGGCCCTCCTCACAATCTGCCCTCCCGTTTTCCTCACTAGACGATGAACTCCTAGTGGGCAGGGCTGCATGTACCCACCCAGCACCCTCCCCAGACAGTGCGAGTTCTCACTACACGATTACAGATGGAGGGAGGGAAGGTGTCTATGCCACAACCTGTCATTCCTGGTACAGTGGCAGCAGCAAGCTTGGGTTCTGGAATCACACACCCAGGTTTGAATCCTGACTCCACAGCCTGCCAACTGTGTGACCCTGGGCAAGTCACTTCCCTTCTCTGAGCCCTGTCTCTAAAATAAGAACAAACAATAATCTGTATCCTGCAGGTCAGTGAAAAGTCAGCGAGATAACCCGTGCACAACACCCAGCCAGGGCCGGGCACACAGTAGGTGCTCAGGAAAGGGCTGTGAAATGAACTGAAATGGGATGGAAAGTGAGGGGGCCTCTGTGTGCAGCCTGTCCCAAGCTGGGACCTCCCTCTCCCACAAGCTCCTCAGCCCCAGAGGCTCCAAGTCCAGTGGCACAGAACCTTTAATTGGGCCAGGCCCCCAGGGTAGGTGGAGGCAATCAAGACTGCCCAACCTTGGCAGTTGGCCTGGCTCCCCTAAGCCTGCCTGTGTTGGTGCCAGGCCTCCAACAACAGGGCATTCCAAGGCCTGTCTGCTACCATCCACTGGCCACACAGCCTACTTGGCCCCCACCCTGTGGAGACCTTGAGGCTTGGTGTGCATGATTAGGAGCCCAGTGTGACAGGTGGGCACAGAGGGGTACCCAGCCAATGCCAGGTGATTGAACAATGACATTGGATGGGCCATTTCCATAGCATACACCGATAGATACCTTTGTAAAATGCAGAAACCTCTGGCCCGGCATGGGAAAAATAAAATATAATACCAATCATTTTTGAGTGCCTATAATAACGAGACATATTTATATTTTCTTGCTCTCTCTCCTCTCTCGCTCTCTCCCATTTTACAAGTGGAGCAATTAAGGTTCAGGGAGATACAAACTTGCTTGATGTCACAGAAAGAAGGCATGTGCTGTGGTCAGGGTTCAAGGCCCACCACACACCCCTGAAGTGTGTGCTGTTGCTCTACCCAATGCCACCCACCTCTCAGTTCATCCCCATGTTAACCAAACTCTCCTCTGCACAGGCTGATGCTGGGGCTGGGGTGCAGGGAAGCCTGCAGGCTCTGCCAGAGCAGGTTAGACTCATACATAGACAATGCTAGGAGGAGGTGGCCATTCCAAAAGAAGGAACTGGAAGAACCTGAGCTGGGGCGTTGGAGGACCAGAAGTGGCCTTTGTGCAGAGCTTTGAGGGGTAGGGAGAGAGAGTGACCCCTCAAGGCCATCTGCTTTGAATCCCCCATCACACAGAAGGAAGACATCTATGTACCACAGGGGGACGCAGGGAGCAGAAGCAGAGCTGCACCTGTACCCAGGCCCTTTGTGCCCTGCTGGGGCCTCTGGCTTGTACTCTGCTCACGGCTTCCTGTGGATCCTCAATAAACGTTCAAGAGGGGCAGCCAGGCAAGAAGTTGGGAACAGAGAAGGAACTGACCTTTGACCCCAGAAGAAGCCTCAAGACCTAGTTAGAGCACTCATATTCCAGAGGAGTCCACTGGGCAGAGGGGAGAGCAGACACAGGCTCTACCCATACTGGGCTCACAACTACTTGCTGAATGAATGGATGGATGGATGGATGGATGGATGGATGAACGGATGAATGGGGTCTCAATGGCAAAGTGAGGGCCAATAGGAAGGCAGCACAGGGCAATAAACATTTGAACCAGTGCCTGCAAGAACCCTCTGCCAGGCAGAACAGCCCCACACAAAGGTGTGCCCTGGGAGGAGTGAACTCCCCATCAAGGCAGGGGTGGAAAATCACGTTCTGGAGGGCACTTGGCCAGGACTGCTAGACCGGGTTCCCTCCTGCAGACCTGGTGTCTCTGCTCCCAGGATTCTTTCCACAAAGCTGCTCGGGCCCAGAGCTGGTTCCCACCAGGAGGAGGAAAGTGCTTGCGGGCCAGAGACCCAGCCAGCAGAAAGGGGGAGGTCTTCAAACCCACAGGAAGAATCTGTCTTGGGCCCAGTGACAGGCACAGCTGGGTCCCCTAGCTTCCTTCACTTTTCATCTGGGGGACAGAGAGGGGTGCAGCTTGATGGTGTTAACTGAGCCCTCAGGATCCTCAGAGCGGCCCCATGGGCAGCTAAGAGGGTTGAGGGAAGACTGAGCCATTGGGGTTCTGAGACCCCCCTCCCCTCTCTTCAACTAGAGCACTTTTAATGGAGCTATTCCTGGGTGTTCTGCATAAGAATTCATCTGGGAAATGACATGCAATGAATGAAAAAGAGCTCGAGGACTCTGCACCAGGCGCCGCCTTGCCTGAACTGCCTGGGCCAGCCTGCCACCAGCCCACAGTGTGACTTCTTGTAGGGCCAGGCCCTCACCTGCCCCATCTGCCCCACTTTGCAGCCTAAAACCACATTTACATTATTCCTTTTATACACAGTGGAGGGGAAATACACCTCGGCTTTGGATACAGTTTCTTAAGTACAAGGGTCTCCCTCTGTAGTTGGAGGTGGTGGTGGGCCCCAGAACAAGCTCATTCTCATCCTCCTCCTCCTCAGGGCACCTCATTCTTCAGTCCCTTCACCTCTCAGAGTCTCGGTTTCACCTATTGTAAAGTGAGGATATAAAACTATTTCACAAAATCAAAACCAGCCAAAAAACATTCTTAAAACACGAATGACCCCCTCCTGCTACAGGGGCTGTGAGGACGCTAAGATGCCTGGACCTGGCTTCATGGATGCCCGCTCCTGGGCCCTGGGGTAGATGCCAACGTGGGGAGCTGCCCCACCAAATGCTGCTTCCTGAGTCTCTTCGCTCCTCTTACTTTGGCCCTGGGCCGGGAGACATGGAAACTCTGAGGGCTTCAGACTCAAGATGTGTTTTATGGGCCCTGCGAACACGGCAGCCCCATAAAGTCAGTACACACAGCTTATGAGCCCTGAGACCGCCCAGGATCTCCTGACCCAGGAACCCTGAGCTCACCAAGGAGCCACTGAGCCCCCAAACCAAAGGAGCTGCCAGGTTCCCCAAACCAATGGAAACAGGCCGCCGACTAAATCCCCCTGCCTGCCTTGCTGCCCCTGTGGCCTGGAGACTCAGGGAAGGCTCTCAGCTCAGCCAGGTCCCAGAAAGGGCTCCAAGCGTGCTCACTTGCACACTAGGGGAGCTGAGGGTGGCCTTATCCCCAGAGCCAGGCCGACCTCTGCATGGTTCTCAGAGTGGTGTGATAGGGAGGGATGCAAAAAGGCCTCCCTCGCCCTGACCGGTTTGGCTCAGTGGATAGAGTGTCGGCCTGTGGACTGAAGGGTCCCGGGTTCGATTCCAGTCGAGGGCATGTGCTTTGGTTGCGGGCACATCCCAGGTGGGAGGTGTGCAGGAGGCAGCTGATCGATGTTTCTCTCTCAATCAATGTTTCTAACTCTCTATCCTTCTCCCTTCCTCTCTGTAAAAAATCAATAAAAATATATTTAAAAAAAAAAAAAAAGGCCTCCCTCCGCTTCTCTTGTTGGGGGAGCCCAGGTTTCATCCTGCTTCTGCCACTAGCCCTATGACCTTAAGCAAGGCAGTTCAAGAAGCCAGCTCCCAGTTTTCTCATCTCTACAATGAGAATGATCAGAGCAGCCACTTATACCTCCTGTGGTTGTTGTGAGGATAAAGGAGCCCAACAGCTGCTATTATTTTAGCCCCACCTTGCCCTTCTGATTCAGGGGGTCAGGAATGGGCCGAGGACTCTGCCTTTTCACAAGCACCTGGGAGAGTCTGGTACAGATAGGCGGTCCAGAGAACACGTTATGGGACACACACCCTCCCACCTTGATGCCTTTATGGCGAGAATAACATTGCAGGTGTCTGGGGTAGCTGGCACGGACAAGGTGGCACAGACTACTGGCCCAATGGATGGAGATAGCCTGTCGTCACCAAGGCCGCTTCTCTCTGGGGTTACTTCCATCCAGCTGACAGTTCTGGCTCCTGGATTCCAAGGATCTTCCAACAGAAACCTCAGTTCCAATCCCCTACCCCACACAGCACCCCCCTCAAACTCTCTAACCTGATTTTCAAGGCCCTCCCCCACCTGTCCCATGTAGACTTGTCATTGCCCTCCAGTTCCCCTGGCCCTGAAGGACCGCTATGTTTCACTCACATAGGCAATGCTGCCACTGCTATGAGTATTAATAACCATAAGAATAACCAGCATTTATGGAGTGCCTACTCCCCATATGTTACATGTGACATATCACTGAGTTACATATACCAACTCTGCTAATCCTCACAACCACCTTAGGGAGCCCATGAGGACACTGAGGAATGGAGGCAAGAAACTTGCCCAAAGGTCACACAACTAAGGTCAGCGCAACTGTGCTTCCAGCTTGTGAAGTCCGGCTCCAGAGCCCCAAAGGACCATTCTTGGCACATGCTATGCATCCAGTCATGAGACATGAGTGGGGATCAGAGGTCACAGGGAATGTATCCTCTGGCCTGGGCATTCTGGAGCTGCCCCAGACACCTGCAGTGTTGTTCTCGCCATAAAGGCATCAAGGTGGGATGCGGGGTGTGTGTCCCATAACGTGTTCTCTGGACCACCTATCTGTACCAGAGTTTCCCAGGTGCTTGTGAAAAGGCAGAGTCCTTGGTCCGATTCCTGATCCCCTGAATCAGAATCTCTGGGGGTTGAGCTTGAAGGCTGAGAAGGAATGCTGGACGAGAAAGTTCTGCCCAGACACTGGAATCCATTCAAACCCTGAATCAGTGGCCCATGAGCAAGTCATTGGATTTCTCTGAACCTCCATTTTCTCATCTGTAATCTGGGAATGATGAAATCGACCCCCTGAAAACGGCTGTGAGAGTCAACGAAACAATGTATGTATAATGGCCATGTGGAACAGGCTGGATTCTGCGGAGTGCATGTAATAACATTTTATTTTTTCGCCACTGTCTCTCAGACCTGCCCCGCTGGCTCTCCCTCTGCAGCCCTCTCCCCTCTCGGTGTTAGTATTAAGGGACAGTCTCATTTTCAGGGGGTATTGGCTATATCTGATCTGACCTCAGCAGGTCACTCTCACACCCAATTCAAAGCTCTCCTCCCCCATCTCTCATCTCCACGGTGAGAATAAGCAGAACAGCTGAGGCCCATTCCAGATTTAGCCACTGGGAAGGGGCAGAGGGCTAGTGGTTTCCTCTACTGTGTCACTCTCGCCTTCAGAGTCACGTCTGGAATGGAGGGAGGGTGGGGGGTAGGCATAAAATGGACAGTAGGACTTACCTGGGGCTGCCAGAATCTGGCACAGGGCCTTCTCACCATGGCAACGTCTAAAACCCTGCTTTCTCTCTGTGGGTGCACTGTGGATTTTTCTGTGATTCTCTCTCCTTGCTAAGAAACAATGTGTCGCCCGACCTGTGTGGCTCAGTGGTTGAGCCAGGAGGTCATGGTTTGATTCCCAGTCAGGGCACATTCCTGGGTTGTGGGCTCAATCTCCAGTAGGGGGTGTGCAGGAGGCGGCTGATCAATGATTTCCTCTCATCAATGATGTTTCTATCTCTCTCTCCCTCTCCCTTCTTCTGTGAAATCAATAAAAATATATTTAAAAGAAGAGAATGTGTCCACATGGGTGCCACCTCTTCAGCTGATGTCTCCTACTCTCCCTCAACCCCAGGCACACACTGTGGGGCCACCTGACCATGGCAGGCAGCAGACCCTGTGGACTAGTCCTTGCTGAGTGATCTGCCCCACCCCATTCCTGAGTGTCCACTTTGGCCCACAAGCGGCTTGTTTCTTTGCCTGCCGGACTCTGGCAGTGTTGACGCTGCAACCCTCTGCTCTCGCTCTGGCCTCAAGGCTTCAGACAGTGTTTCAGGGGAGAATCTGACACACACCCTTCTGCCCCCAAACTCCAGGGCTTGCCATGAAGGTGGGGGCGGGGGGAGGGAGGAAGGTCCTTGCATCCCAAGCCCTGTCCTTGCATCCCAAGCCCTGTCCTTCCAGCCCCTGCTGCAGCTCATACTTGGGCTGGAGGTGTGTGCCAGTCACATAACTGGTTTGGGGCCACCCATTTTTTCTGTTCTGCTCAGATGGCTTTACATGTGGGGTGCTGAGCATCTGTGGTGTGCAATTTGGGGCCTCAGCACCTAACTCAAAGAATAGTTAGACTCAGAGTCCATAAAGAATTCTGGACCCTTCTCTTAAAACAAGGCGGCTGCGGATTCAAGGGAGGAAGCAGAAGAGCAGAGCGCAGGGCTACACCGAGCATCAGTCGAGTGGAGTGCCACGGGGTCCCGGAGATGCACGTAAAACCAGGGATTGGAAGGGATTCCTTTTTAATTAAAAAGCAATCGAGGCCCAGATATAAAGTATCATGACCCGAATGATCCAGGAAATCTGGACCCTTAAATCACAGCAATTTCTCCCTGGAGAGCAGGCCTGGGACCCCGGGATTAGATAGGGGGCTTGGCATGTACCACGGCAGGAAATGCTGAAGGTGAGTGCAGATTCCTTCTGTGAAAGCTTTCAGATGATGGGGGGGAGGGGAGGGGGGAGAGCGCAGTGGCCTGTGTATCCAGTTTGGCATTGTCATTTCACAGGTAGGGAAACGGAGGCCCCGAAAGGGGTGGGTCCTGCTTAGGGTCACAGAGAACAGGGGCAAAGTCAGAACTGGAACCTGAGCTGGAGGCCCTCTCCCTGTGCCAGCCTTGTGATCATACCCAGGATGGGTGCTTTCCTACGGTCCCCTGCCAGGGTCCCCCAGTGAAATCTAAGGTCTGGGACTCTGCCAGGGTCACTGAACTCAGAGACATTTTGAGTTTTTGAAGGGCTCTTGGTTGGTGGTGGATGGGGTTAACCTGAACACCTGGCAAATAGGGTGACCAAGCTATCCCCCCAGAGTCAGAGGCCACCCCACTTATATCATGCATCATGGTCCTCACCACCTGCCGGCATTGCCTTCCAGCAGGGACTCCCTGGGTGACTCCAGGAAACCTTGCCGGCCTCTCTCTATCCAGCCTGGGTTTCACCATCTGCATTATGATAAGGTTGAACTGGACCTCTGTAGAGGCCCCTCAGTGCTGACAACCTGTGATTCTATGAGTCTATTAGCCTGCCATTCCACCCCCCCACCCCCCTCACACACACACAGGGGTGTGTTGTGAAGACAGAAAGCAACCAGCAGGGTGGAGTGATGATGAATGGGGAGACAGGAAGTATTCTGAGCTCCCAAGAAAAACTGTAACACAGCCCCCCGCTATGATGTCCCCTTTGTGCCCCCTAATTCTTTGGATTTCCATTCTCAGGGCTGGCCTGAGAACAAAGGCCAGATACTTCATTCATTTATCCTATAAGGATTTATTGCTTTTCTGGAATGCTCTGTGTTTCAAATCTTGAGATGTCTGAGAGCATCTAGCCGAAGTGGGTAGGTCTCTCTGCTGGACTGAATGGAAGGCAGGCTGCCAAACAATCACTGGTCTCTTTGGTCACATCAATAGAGACATTGTGTCCAAATCCAGGGAGGTGGTTTTCTCAATCTACTTCATACTGATTAGATTCCTAGGGAGTGGTGACCATTGTGAGAGTGAAACTTTGTGGCCAGAAGAAGTGACCAGGGATGTGAGAGTTCTGAAACCCAGCATATGTGGAGAATGTAGAAGTTTCTGGGCCAGGTCAGCCTGGAGAAGAACAAACTCAGGGGACAAGGATGCTAGTTTCAAACCTCTACAAGGACATCTCGGGACAAATGGCCATATACGTTTGGTGGAATTACAGACCTGAGAGCTAGAAGACCTCAGAGATTGCTGGTTCAAACTCTCCTTCCATAGCTTCCCTGACTGATAAACCTAGTCCAGCTTGCACACCTCCCAGGACAGGGAACTTACTCCCCTCCCCGGCAACTGCTTCCACAGTAAAAAGATTTTGGCCGATGGAAAGTTCTGATTATTTGTGGTGACCTCACTGGTTACATCTGCTGCCAGACACTGGGCTGGGTACTGCACCTACCTTCTTTCATTTAATTCTCACAACCCTGAGAAGTAAAAATTATATCCCATTTTATACAGTTTCTGAGGCTCAGACAAGTCAAACAACTTCCACAAAGTTCCAGTCAGTAAGAGCAGCGCGGGGGTAGATCTTGTGTCTCTCTGGTTCCCGAGCTGTTTACTTCTTCCGCCACACATAACTCCGTGTCCTTCTCCAAAGCCATGATGCTCTTCCAGGAGCCACTGCCTCCACCTAGCGCTCCTTCTACCTGGAATCCCCGCCCTCCACATCCATCTGAAACTTCCATTCTCAGGGTTATGCCTTTTTCATTCTTGTCTTACACATGCACACACCCAACATCCGGGGCATTTGCTGACACAGAGTAGGCCCTCGTGTTTGTCTAATCGATACATGAATGTCAGTAATTCCAGTCCTCAACCCAACTCCCACCCCCTCTTCTCTGCTCCAGGATGAGCGAGCTGATCCTGGGCTCCCTGGACTTCACTCCCTGCCCCCTGCCCTCCCCTCCCCCACCCACCCACCCACATACACAGAGCATACACACACACCAGCAGGCCCCTGGCATCTCTCTTGACCCTGGCATGAGCACAGAGGAAGGGCTCAGAAAAGAATGTGGAATGCAATGGAACATTAGACTCCCGATGAAACTTAAAGGTGACATTAACCCTCTACTGCTACAGAAGAGGAAACTGAGGCCCAAAGAAGGCAGAGTTGGGAGGATGGGATTCCGAGCCCTAAGTCCCCGTCCCATTAGATGTCTTAACCAAAGAAAGATGAAGAGGAGGGGAGCACCTGAGCTGGCCTGGGCTCCCCCTCACGTCAGGCATTCCTACAGCTCAGCTAGCAAGGCCTGTCTCTGGGGCCCTGGAGGGCTGAGCTGGGGGTCAGAGCAGTTACTTAGGCTCTTGCCCCCTCCCCCCCAAAATGGCCTTTCATTTTCTCGCCAAAAGCCAATCTATTCCTCCTGCTGGCCCGGTGGGTGCTGAGTGTGAGGCTGAGGTTCAAAGATTGCCTGCAGCAGGCGCCAGCCCTCAGCTTCCGCAATAAATTTACAGCCCCAAAAAGGCCCTGCCTCCTGGGGATGGGGGTGGGGTGGGGAGGGCTGGTTTTTCCATGGTTGGCCTCACTGCCCTACAGAGTCAACGACTTGGCGACTTGTCAGAAAGTCTGAGGGAGACAAGTGGTTCTTCCAGGCTGCCGGATGAGATGGGCCTGGCTGGGGACAGCAGGGTCTGCCCACAGGGACCCCCTGTGGAGGCATCTCAGGGCAGGCTTATTGCCCACACCCCCTCTGACCAGGCCATTTCCTTGATCTGGGTTAAAAAAACAGGGGGTCAGGTAAGAGGAGAATGGAGGTTGACTCCTTGTCCACAGACCTTGACGGGCTCTCGGGCTCAGAGCCACGCAGGCCTGGCAGATGCCCCCAGTCCTACAGATGGCAGCCAGGACCCCAACGTGAAGTATCCCTGGCAGAAGTGGAGATGGGGCCAAGCACACTGAGCACCTGATACACACCAATGGGATGAGCCCCGCCCACCCAGCAGAAGACAGCGTGAGAGGCCCAGCTCCTGGGCAACCCCTCCTGCAGCCTGCAGGCTGGCACTCAGCTCAGAGAGCCCATCTCTGTCACCCCAGCTGCAGGGCCTCAGCCCTGGCCTCCACTTGGTGCAGCAAGACTTACACCAGAAACCGCTGGAACCCGAGCACCAGATGCGGGACAGCAAGCCCCACTTTTTGCAGAATGGGAAGCTGAAGCTGAGGGAAAGGAAGTAACTGTCTCAGGTCAGTGGCCGAGCCACACAAACGAGGCACCATGCTCTTCATCCAGTGTAACCCACGCAGCTGAGCCATCACCCTGGCCCTGGGCTAGAGACCATGACAGAGTCACAGCGTGAGCGCTGCAGGCGACACTCAAGATTAGCGAACCTCCCTTGGTGTTCACATGGCCCTGGGACCACGAGGGTGATCAGACCTGCCTCTGCCCTCAGAAGACCATTTCCTGGCAAGAGAGACCCTGAGACAGACCCCTGCATTCAGAATGTTAAGTGCAGGGATAGAGAAAGGTTGGCGTGCTCTAGGGAAAGTTGGGGGAAGGACTCCTGGGCAGGGGCATAGTGAAGGCAAAGGGCGGGAAAAGGGTGGGGTGGGCGAGGGGTTGGCAAAGCACACAAGCCAGGCAGCTACAGATGGATTCAGCTCATCTGGAGTGTAGGGGGAAGGAAGGAAGAGGGCAGGAGATGAGGCAGAATAGGCAGGCAAGCACTGGGTCCTGAGGCTTGCTGCTCCTATGGAAGAGGTGGGTTTCATCCTAAACCCAGAAGGAAGGGGTCAAGTACATCCTTCACCCAGCAAGTTACTGGCAGAGCTCAGCCTGTAGCCCAGGTGCCCAGCCTTCTCTTCTGCCCACACACTGACCACAAAGAGCTACGTGTCCCCTTGCCTGGTATAGGGAGGGACAGAGGTCTGGACATGGGCTGAGGCCTCCCCGAATGACCTCTTCAAGGTCCCTCCCTAGGACCTTGGGAGTCTGCCCTTAGCCAGACCTGCCAGTCCTCACCTTCTCTAACCAGGAATTAGCTTTGTTTAATTAGGGTCATTTTCTCCAATCTACACATGAGACTGAAAACAAAAACAAAACAGCAATCCTGGCCTCTCCCCCAGAGCGGCCCCCACACCATCTCCCAACCACTATCCAAAACTCCCGCGTGGGCTGGGCCTGGGGGCCAAGTTGCAGTGGGTCAGGCCTGCCCCACCATCAAGGGAGGAGCCGGATCATAGAGTCCATATAAATTAATTTAATTGGGCCCTATTATCACTTTGCTCCGAGCCTGCAAGTCTAATCTAGCGTTGAAGTAATTCATTGGGTGTGAATGTTCTGGAGCCAAGACTTCCCTCTGCTCTCGGAACAAAACCCTCCATGGTTGGCCCAGACCCCGGGCCACTGCAGCCTGGCTCGGCTGAGGGGTGTGTGGGGAGCAGGGCGGGCAGGGGAGGCCTTAAAATAGCTCTTTGCCTTGGCTGCTTCCCCTGACTTTCCCAGAATGAGGCCCCCGTCCACATCCCAGTACATACATACTCAGCCACACAGTCACACATTGGGGTGACACTCGGACCCTCACAGACCCAAAAGACAGCTGAAGAGTCCCGGGAGAGCTGAGTGAAGCCCAAATTACTACGAGATGTTGAGCACATCCTTTTTAACCATTCTGTGCCTCAGTTTCCCTTCCTGCATAATTTCCTGACTTCTCACTGTAGTAGCTGTGTTACCGAAGGCAAGTTATTAAACCTGAGACTCGATTTCCTCATCTGTGAAACAAAGAGCCCAATAATGATGATCTCCCAGGGTTATTGGGAGGACTGAACGAGTGAATATCTGTAAAATGACTGGCACGATGCCTGGCATACTGCAAGCACGCCCTCCATACGTGTTCCCTCCTTATTACTGTGAGACTCAGATGGGATGGGGGCAGGGAGCCACTTGTGCATTTGTAATTGCCGAGGCCAAGGTACACATTGTAGTTATAATTTCAGAAAAGTACGAGGGAACTGGGTGGTGCAGTTCCCACGAGAGCTTTGTCCCAGGATCAGGGCACCTGAGAGCTGAGAGAATGCAAGTTGCCAGCATGGTGTTGTTATGATTAGATTTACATAATTTATGGTGCAATTATTCATACCCTGATGCTAAGCTCATTAAGCAATCAGGCACCATGAACTGAACCTGCTGGGGTGAGCCCGGATCTGAAGGGGAGACACGGTCTTGGGGGCCCTTGGGGGCCTGGTCTAAGGGCAGAAGCAGCACAGGCATGCATGAACGCAAGTGTGCACACCACACACCCACTGGGGGCCACACGCTGCTGAGGACCTCGTCAGGAGGATGCAAGGGGCGCAGGCCCTAAAGGAGGTGGGGAGGCTGAAGATTAGTGGTCTGCCAGCCCCTTCTCTTACCCACCCTGCAATACCAACCAGCCTTTGCAGGGCCCCTCCTGTGCTCCAGGCTCTGGGCCTGTGCTAACATCACACGAGCCACAGGGCATCCTGAAAGGCAGGCAGACTGTATTTTTTAGCACTCTTCCTAGTGTTAATGCCCACTTGATAATGGAGAAAGTGAGGGCTAGCAGGTCCAACCAGCATCTCTCCCCAACGAGCATGGAAGCCAAACCACAGGCTCCTACCCACTGATATTTGCCCCCTACTTCAGAGGACGTAAGAGATGGATGTTATTTTTTGGGGAAGGAACAAGAAAAATCCAGAGAATCCTGGGCTGGGAGTTAGCAGATCTGGGTGAGTCCCTTCGCCTCCCTGGACCTCAATCATCCCATCAAGCAGAAGCCAGGCTGAAAGGTTCAGACAAGATTCACCTGGGACTCCGTGGCTGAGGCAGCACCGACCTGCCCACCTCCAAGTGTGGACCAGAGATGCCTGGGCCGGGCCTGGGCTGGTGGGCTTCCTCTCCACCCTCCCCGAGGGCTGCCAGGGTCCTGGAAAAGTTGCACCGGGTCCAGGCGGGGACTCTCTCCTGGCTCCTACTCCTACCCTCTTTTTCCAATTCTCTTCCTCCCATCTTGGTTCCCCCCTTTACTAGCTGGATACCACTGTGTGAGTCACTGGGGCCCTCCAAGCCTCAGTTTATTCGCCTTTAAAATGGGCTAATCACAGAGTCGTGAGGAGAGGCAATACACCTGGAGCACAGGCGAAGCACTTGGTAACCGTTTCCAGGTGGCCGAGGAGTTGGGTGCTTTGTTTTGTCTTGCTGTGTCACCTATCAACCCATGATCCTGGGAATGGCGGGGCCCAGCTCTGGCTCACCTGCCTTTCCCCTAAAACATCTTACTTACATCACCTGCTGGCTCTCACCCAGAAGCCAGGCTGTGCTTCTGCAGGGCATGGGGGCCCAGAGATGCCACCAGTGGGCAGTGGGGATAGTTCTGAGGCTGTGAAACACCAGTAGGAGGCCTGAGAGTCCCCTCCCCCATAAGCAGCTTCTGCAACTCCCCTCTCAGTGCCAGGTGATGCCACCTCGGAGGGACCAACTCCTCCAGGAGCCTCCACTGTTCCCCTGGGGGAAAGGCAATTGCCCAGGGCAGAGAGAGAGTGTGGGAGGGGGTAGGTAAGTGGAGACCAAGAAGCCACACAACACGGGCAAATCTCAGAATGTCTGTGAGCCTCAGTTTCCCCACATGTCATGTGTGGGTAATGACATGTGTCTCACACGTGCTGTGCTGAGCTGCCAGGTCCCCCTTCAGGAATGAAGTGCTGGGCTGCCGCCGGAAGACAGCTGACAGCCCACACTGTCAGGCCTCAGGGGCCTAGCTCTGCTGAAGGAAACTGCCTCGCCTGCCGAGGTCACAGCCCCTGCCTCCATCCACTGACTGGCATGTGGGGAGCGGAGGCCTAGCCAAACCCTCACCCCAGATGGGGACAACCCTAAGGCTCCTCCCAGTTCCAGAGCTCCCCAGGGGTCAGCCGAGGCCTTTGTGAGACTATATCACGGCCCGCTGCCTTCTCCCTCTGCCCAGTCCTGCTTCCTCGCTTCCCTTTAGAGCAGGTGACGCCCAGGGCACTCCTAACACGCGCCCTGCATGCCAGTCTCCATCTCAGAGGCTGCTTCTCAGGGAAGACAGTGTGACAGATGCTATGTGAGAAGTGACAAATGCTTGTCCCAATTCATGGTTATTTACTGGGTGTTTCTTTGTTTAATGTAAGGCTCCTTCATTAGACTCCAAGGCCCATGTTTATTCTTGTTCCTCACTGCATTTCTATGCCTGGTACATAGTAGGTACTTAATAAATATGGGCAGAGAGAAGGAAGGTAGGAAGTGGAGAAGATGGGATGGTCTTGAGAGAGGGAGAGAGGGAGGGAGGGAAGAAGGGAGGGAAGGATGGAGTGAGGGAGGGAGGGAGAGGGAGGGAGGAGGAAGACGGCCAGAGAGCACACAGGGGAACGTAACTAGATGCAGAAGGTCAGCTAGGACAGCTCCAGGGAAGCTGTTTACACTGAGGGCTCGGGGAGGAGGACACCGGCCAGCAGTGACTGCCAGGAGGTGGGGGTAGAGGGGGCAGACAGACGCATCCTTCCAGGCAAAGGATCCGAGGCAGGGGTGTGAGGAGCTGAAAGAAGACGACATGTAAAGGGCAGGGGGGCACAGGATGAGGCCTGAAAGGTGGGCATGGTCAGACACTGACCCACAGAATACAGCTTTAGCCTGTGGGCAGTGGAGCCTGGAAGAGTTTTAAGGGGGGGGGGGGGAGAGAGAGAGAGAGAGAGAGAGAGAGAGAGAGAGAGAGAGAGAGAGAGAGAGAGAGAAGAGGGGAGGGGAGGGGAGGGGAGGAGAGGAGAGGAGAGGAGAGGAGAGGAGAGGAGAGGAGAGGAGAGGAGAGGAGAGGAGAGGAGAGGAGAGGAGAGGAGAGGAGAGGAGAGGAGAGGTTTGCTTTGGAAAGACACCTGCTACCATATGGAGGAAGGAGAGAGAGACCAACTGGGCAACGTCATGCTCCAGGTAAGATGAGTGACGAGGGTTCGATGAGCGCAGTGACGATGGAGACGGAGGAAACGGGACAGCAGGAACTTATTTGGAGGCTGTATCCTCAGAGTTTGCTGCTTTCTTGTTTGAGTGTCAGAGGTGAGTGAGAGGGAGAGAGGAGTCCAGAACGATGTTGAGATTTGAGGGGTCATTTACTGACCTGGGGGGAAACTGGAAGAGAAAGAGGTTGGGGGTGGGGTGGTAGTGCTCAAGTGTTCTATCAGGGGTCCTCAAACTTTTTAAACAGGGGGCCAGTTCACTGTCCCTCAGACCGTTGGAGGGCCGGACTATAGTTTTTTAAAAAAACTATGAACAAATTCCTATGCGCACTGCGGACCCAGGACGAGTCGGCTGCTAAGCAGGACAGGCAGCGGCACCCAGCGGGCCGGATAAATGTCCTCTGCGGGCCGTAGTTTGAGGACGCCTGTGCATCTAGTTTGAGGAGACACCCAAGGGGTGAAGTCAGGCATGTGTAAAATATAAGAATCTGGACCTGGGAAGAAATGTCCAGGTTGGAACAGAGATGTGTGGGCAGCATGGAGACCCCGTGTGGGGGCCTTCTCTGTGATCCCAGCATAGCATAGGCCTAGGACAGTGACCCTGCTAGGTAAACATTCACTGGATGGATAGATGAATGGATGGATGGATGGAATGATGGGTAGATGGATGGATAGATGAATGGATGGACTGACAGGTGTGTTTTCCCCTGGAGAAACTTAGGCCCCTGAGGATGGGGACTGAACCCCCTCTTGATGCCCACAGCCCAGTCCAGGCCTGAAAAAGTAACACAGGATGTTACTGTAGCCACCACCCTGCGGCTGAAGGAGTGAACGTGAAGGAAGGGACAGAAGTGGAACAGCCAGGGCCCCTCTACACAGACAGGAACACTGGGCAGTAGTTAGCTTCTTGAGACAGATAAAGAAATGACGCCCAGAGGAAATGACCCACTTGCCCAAGTTCATACCTTCAGGCGGCACTGGGGATGACAATAAGGCAGTTTAGAGTTTAAGGTTTGATTTCAGATTCGCAGTTGAGCCACTGGTCACTGAGTGCTCAGGACCAGCCGGCCCCTCCCTCTGTGGGTCCCACTTTCCTTGGTGACCAAATGAGGATGGAGGGCCCACTCCCCTGGGGTGCGGGGAGATGGCAGGGAGTGGCGCGGGCTTGCCAACCTGCAGAGCATTGCAGATGCTGTCTGACCATGAGGGTGGATTGCAGGACCTGCCCCCAGCAAGCCTGGCTGATGTCAGCGGGACAGCTGGCCAAGCAGCCTTCCTCGGGGCAGAGAGATCAGAGCTGAGATGGAGCATCGCTGAGATGACGTGATGTGAAGCTGCGTGGGGCTAAAGCAACTGGATGGGCCCTTCCCCCACCCTTCCTTGGTGGGGCTGAGCGGACAGGGCCAGAGGGCAGCTTCAGACTGAGCACCTACCTGTGCACTCAGCCCCACCCTCACTGCTGGTTTCTGAGGGGCAGCTGGCGGGTCCCATTACCAGTGGACAGATGGATATTTGAAACCAGAGTGGAACAGGGCTTTGCCCAAAGTCACCCAGCTAGCTGAGGGCAGAACAGGCCCAAGGCTTGCCAACTGGGGGTATCTGTGCTGCCTGTTTCTTCCATTCATTTGTTCATTCATTCATTCATTCATTCACTTGTTCAACAACCTTCCTTCTTGGCTGTGTCATGGGAGCAGCAGACTCAGAGAGGAACCAGACAAGCCCTGCCCTCAGGGAACTCGTGGTCTGATGGAGAAACATCACCTCACTAGTCAATGACGGCATGGAACTTGGGTGACAATTCTCAAGCGTGGAGGAGCCCACAGTCAGGCTCAGTCCGGGCTCAGGTGGAAGGCCTTCCTGGAGCCCACAGAAGAGGGGCTCCCAGGGGTGTATCCCCAGCTGAGTAGGGAGCACAAAGGATTGAAAGCCACCAGGAAGGGCAAGACCCAGAATCCACGGAAGGGACACCCACTGTTAATTAGGCTCCCACACAAACCCTGGCTGTCTCCCCACGTCAGACTTGCATTGCCTGCCTCTCAATGGTGGGGGGGAAGGGGAAGGAAATGACACCCCAGCTAGTTGCAAGGAACAAGGGCAACTCTGCCCTCAGACCCCTGAGGGGCACCTCCTCTCTCACTGGGGTTGAATGCCAGTAAGAGCAGGTTCTCTCAGCCAGCGCCACCCCCCACCCCCACCCCGCCGCCCCTGAGAACTAGCTCATTCACTCAACAAATACTTATTGAGTCCCTACTACATGCTGGCAGAAATATACAGTTATTCTCACTAGTTAAAATCATTTTAAGAAAACACATTGAATGGTCTTTCCCTATCCATGCATGGTGACAGCCTGGGAAAATGAGAGAATCTGGAATCAGAAAGACTTGCATTCAACTCCTGGTTCCCCCCTTGAATGGCTTGGCAATTTGGGGGTCTCAGCTAGTCATCAGGGATGGAGACACCAACACGGCTCAGAGTGGCTCTGAGGACTGACACAAGAGACATCAGGAAAAGCTCAGTAAATCTTTGTCCTGATCAGCGGGGTGCACCCTCCGTGTGTCCTTCCTGGGAAGAATGAGGATGTTTCAGGGATGAGGCAGGGCCTGGAGCAGAGGCTTGTGGGGGGGGGGGAGAGGGAGGGGGCACGTTAAGACTCGCCTGATTTCCCCACTTGGGGTGGAATGATGCTTTTCCCCGCTTGTCCCCTGAGGCAAGCTAGTAGCAACATCCCAGGGGCTGATCTGACTTCTCCCATCAGGAAACCACCAGGGACTCCCCTCTGCCCCCCGCCCCCCCCCCCCCCCCGCAGCCCTCAGTGGGGGAGCAGCAACCAGAGGCCCCGCCATGCAGAGCTGGGTGGCTGGAAGAGGCGCCCACTCTGAGACCCTGAGATTGTGGACCCAGAGGAAGGGTTGCCTAAGACCTGACTAGGACCATGGGAGCCGCTGGGAACAAGCCTCCCAGGGAGAGGATGACCTCACCAACTGCAGGGATGCTGGTGGGTGGGCAGGCATCAGGCTGAGCGAGCATCTCCACCAGGCAGACACCCCCTCTCTGACCAGCAGCTCCTCACAATGCCCTGCCCCAAACACACCCCCTGCCTCCCGCCCGCCCCCAACAGGACAGCTACAGCTGGAGAGAGCGAGGTAGACTCCAGGAAGTTCCCCAGCACTGTGAGGTCTGGATTTAGACCAGGAAGGCATTGTGAAACTCCCTCCTAGGGGGTGGGGATTAAGAGGGGGGTAGCCCAGTCACAGGAGCTATACCAAATGACCCCCAAAGTGTTTCTCCAAAGAATCTGAGCACAAATCTTGGAGGAACAGGAGGGAATGTGCTTTGAGCCATCACCCAATCAGACTGGGAATCAGGAGACCTGGGCTCTGAGCCTGGCTTGTGGACCTGGGCAGGTACAGTCCCTTTGGGCCTCAGTTTCTCCTTCAGATAACGAAGGGACCAGGCCTAGGCACTGAGGGCCCTTCTATCTCAGATTTCTGTGTGGTTCGGGGCTGGAATTTTCCTTATCGGTGCCTAGACTGGGCCAAGGTTGCACAGAGAGTTGAAGACACTCCCATCATTGATACTGTGACCCAGAAGCCTGAGACACTCTGTGGGCCCCTCCTTCTGCCCATCCCCAGCGCTGGGGTTCTGTGCAGCAAATATTTGCAACTCATTACCACGTCCTGCCCTCCTGCCCGCCTGTCTTATGTGGGCAGCCTTACCTCTGGCTTCCCGGCATCCGCCTGCTGACTACAGGGTTCCTTAGAAAGTCTGGTATTTTGGCCCAGCCTAATCCCATACCAGAAGCCACCCACCCAGCTGGGCTTTGCTTCTCCCTGGATCACCAGGTCAGCCTCTTCCCTGGCCTCCAGCTGCTGGTCTCTGCCTCACAATCACCAAATGAGCACTCTGGTACTCAGGCCTAAGGTCCCTGCCTGGCACAAAACAGCTGGGGGCTCCCCATGTTCCAAGATAGGAAGGGAGCCCCCTGACAGCCCCACACTAGACCCTTGGGTACATGTGGCTCCCGCCTCCCTGCAGAGCCCCTCAGCTGTGGCCTGAGGCCTAGTGAGCTAGGTCCCCCCTCACTCACTTACTGGCTGTGTGACCTTCTGTACTCTGTCTCCTGCTGCAAACATGGTGACAGCTGCAGTCTCTGACCTGTCCAGGCTGTGGTGAGGATCAAGAGGCGGTGTGCAACAATGTGGTAGTGTTCTTTCCAGAGTGTATCTCTTCTCAGTCATTCACCCCAAAAGGCTGTACTGAGCTCCCACTGGGCCCAAGCACTGTGCTAGGGTCCCTAGCTAGAGGCTCTCCAGGTCACCCAGCAGAGAGACAGGCACAAGGGTACTCAAGAACACCGTGCAGTCAAGCTATGGGAGCCCAGGAGGGGCCCCTGAACCCCCACCTCTCAGAAGCCCCACTGAGTCATAGAGGATGAAGAGGAGTTTGACAGTAGGGCTGGGAAGGGAGGGTCAGCAAGGGCAAAGGCATGAGGGGCCCAGAGCAGATCTGCATGACTGAGGCTGGAGAGCGGGAGTGTGGTCTTATTTCTAGGGCCCCGACTGCCAAGCTAAGGAGCAGCAGGGGTGAAGGGCAGGGGAGGGCGTCAGCAGGGGAGAGGGTGGTCAGATCTGTGTGTAAGAAGGATCCTTGGGCTGGACAGGGCCTGGGGGGGGGGAGGGAGGGAGAAGCACAAGCAGGTGTGAGAGAGACCCACAGGGCAGGAACCTGTGAGGAGCCTGGGACAATGGTACAGGCCAGGCAGTTGGTTGAGGACTGAGTGGGGTTGGCAAGGAGGAAGGCAGCTGGAGAGCCACTTGGGGGAGGAAGGGTCAGGAGAACCTCCTACCTCTGGCACACGGGCACTGCCTGAGTTACTGACCCACTGAGTGACTCAGGCGAGCCCTCCCTCTCTAGGCCCAGTCTCCCCGGAAAGGGAAAAGGGCCAGAAGGGCCCTGCAGGCACTCCCTGCTCACACACCCTGGGGCTCAGTCAAGCCAAGCAAGTGGCCTTCCAGGCTTCTGGAGGAGGGAGAACAAAGCCCACCGCACCCATACCCCACCCCAGCCCTACTTGGAGCCTTATCATCAGAATTAGGGTTCAAGCACCAAGGCCCGGCAGGACTTGGGGTCTTACTCACCTAGGTAAGGGTCAGGTAGCCCCGCCCATGAGGCTGCATGCACAGAGCTGCAGCGCCACCTACTGTCCACCTGGGAAGAAGCCACCAGTCCCAGGAGTCTGGCTCTGACCTAAGTAAATCCCAGTGGATGGAAGCCTACAGAGCAAGGGATTCCTACTGGAGCCTCTGCTCTGGTTTCCCCCTCCCCCATGCCTCTTCAGGTGGCTTACTGAACACAGAACGTTCCCTTCTCTAATGGAATCTGATCGTTCCATTGCTCAGAAACATCGTTCTCTTGCTTAGAAACTTTTCATGGTTCCCCATTGCACTGGGGTTCTATGCATACTCCTTAGCCTGGCATTCAAGGCGCTTCCCAGTCGAGCCCCTGCTAATTACTGCAGCCTCATTTCCTATACAGCAAAATCCTCAGCACTCCATGTTTTCCCCACCCTCATGCTTTGCATATGCTCTTGCCTCTGATTGAAATACCCTTCTTTAACCCTGCCTTCTTGGCTTAGAAAACTCCTGCATAGCTATCAAAGACCAGTGCAAATGCCACCTCCTCTATGAAGCTTTCTGATAATACACATTCCTCCACAAGGTCACACCACGAACTGAGCCTATCCCACAAAAGGGCATTAAATCCATCTTCCTTGGGGTCCCCAGAATTCCTGGGGCTGTCCTTTCTCCCTGCATAGGCCAGGAATGTTTCTGTGTCCATCTCTTGTTCTTCCCAGGTACTGAGCTCCTTGAAGAAAGAGACTGTGTGTGGCCCACTGCTTCCCAGCTTAGGGTCTGGTGTTAAATTAACTAGCATGTATTAAGCATCTACTATGTGCCATTGGATTCAGTGGTCGGCAAACCGTGGCTCGTGAGCCACATGCGGCTCTTTGGCCCCTTGAGTGTGGCTCTTCCACAAAATACCCCTGGGCGAGTCTATTTTGAAGAAGTGGCGTTAGAAGTTTAAGTTTAAAAAATTTGGCTCTCGAAATAAATTTCAATCATTGTACTGTTGATATTTGGCTCTGTTGACTAATGAGTTTGCCAACCACTGGATTAGATGCTTTCTCATGCCTTACCTCATTACCTTGACTCAGTTCACCTGTGATGAACGCAGGAGCCTTGACCACTTTGCTCTGGCGCTTCCTGTCAGCCCAAATTCCCTTCCAGTAGTCTGCTGCAGGACCCAGGTGGCTCACGTGATTTTCATCTGGGCCAAGAGGAGGGTGCGATACACCACGTTCGGCTGGGACCTGCCCAGATCCCATGGCTCTGCTCACCTGTTTCATGCTGCTGTTTCTGAGATGCCTGCCTCCCATTTCTTCATAGCTGCTGCAGCTGCCCAAGCCAGGCCCTGCCCATCTATCTTAGATCTGCTTCTATGGACTTAACTTCTAGGTGTCTCTGCCTCCTAAGGAAAGCCAGGCCCAATCCCACTGGACTCCAAGCCTCACTGGAAAACGGGCCCCAGGTCTGGTCTCCGGAGGCCTGTAGGGAGGCGTTACTCTTGCTGTTCATTAGGGTGGCCTTAGGGGGAAGCCAGACTCACAGGCTAGAGCAGGGGTGGGCAAACTTTTTGACTCGAGGGCCACAATGGGTTCTTAAACTGGACCGGAGGGCCGGAACAAAAGCATGGATGGAGTGTTTGTGTGAACTAATATAAATTCAAAGTAAAGGAGCGGAGGGGAGAGCAAGAGAACCCTCCGCTCTTTCGGCTCCGTGGGCCGGATAGAACAGCTGAACGGGCCGGATCCGTCCCGTGGGCCGTAGTTTGCCCACGGCTGGGCTAGAGGGAGGTCATGGTAGCCTGGGTAAGGGCACTGCTCTCCACAGGGCTTTCTGGGAGCTATGGAAAGCCACTGGCAACTGGATGACCAAGAGGCAGCAATGGAGACTCGAGGGCCATTCTGCCCACTCCCTGTTGTTCAAGGTGGACAAAGAGGTCCTGACTTTCCTGAAGTCACATAGGACGTCCACAGCAGGCCCATGCCTTCCAATCTCTGGCCTTAAAATCCTTGTTTCCCCACTTACTTCTACCCAAAAGCCCCAGAGAAAAAGTTTCAGGAGACGTCCTAGAGGCCCTTGTTTGATTTCCAGGCTGGCCAACTCGAGCGGGAAAAAAGCTCACTCACTGGGCTCACATCATATGCCAGGCATATAGAATCCTTAAAAAATAGGATTTTTTAAGTGCTCAGTGGCTGAGTATCAATTAACCTATGAACCAGGTCACGGTTCGATTCCCGATCAGGGCACATGCCTGGGTTGTGGGCTCGATCCCCAGTGTGGGGAGTGCAGGAGGCAGCCAGTCAATGATTCATCATTGATGTTTCTATCTCTCTCTCCCTCTCATCTCTGAAATCAATAAAAATACATTTTAAAAATAAAGAAAATAAATTAAAAGGGGAGGAGATAAATTGTGATGGAAAAAAGATAAAATAAATAAATAAAAAGAACTGAGTTGTTTTGTTTTTTTAAAAATCCTTCAAGGAAAAGATTATCATCCCTCTTGCTTCCTACTTGGAAAAGGCGGGACAATCCACCCCATCACCCGCTTCCTGACTACCATGGAGCTCTGCCCATTTCACTCAGAAATTCTCCAGTCCATCCTCTTTTCTCCATCCCCACTGCAGCTACCTTGGCCCAGGCGCCATGACTCTGCAGATTCCTCACCCATGTCCCTGCAACAACCTCTAGTGCAAACCGGGCTCCAAGCCGGAGTTCTCTTTCTTAAAAGCAAATAATCTGGCCGAGGCAGGCCTTCTGCTTAGAACCCTACAGCGCCTGCCCCTTACAAGGCCCTGCTTGGATTGGCCCTTGCTGCTCTCTCCAGCCCCGTCTTGTGACACTTCACCTTGAACTCAATACTTAGGTGACACAATACTGGTAATTTCCCCCAAATACCACCTTCTTGGCCTTTGCATATTCTGTTCCCTTTGTCCTTGGAATTCTTTCATCTTTCAGAGCTTAGCTTAAATATCTCCAAGAAGCCTTTCCTAACCCCTCTGCCAAGTGGGGAGCCCTCAAGCCCCCTCCGCCAGAGCACCTGGCTCCCGGGTCAGCCGCCTGGATCCGGGCCGCGCACGCGCCCTTCGAACTGCGCAGGGCAGGGGCGCTGACTCGCGTCCAGGCTTCCGCGTGCGCGGTTCCGCGCCGGAGAAGGTGGGTCAAGGCCGGAGGCTCGCTGGAAAGTCCGTTTCCGCCCGCTGTGGGCCCAGGGAGTATTTATGGGCTGCCAGGGGAGGCGAGGGCCAGGCCGCAGCTAGCACTCCGGTCCCCAGCGGTCCCCGGCGGGGGACTGGCGCGTGCGGAAAGGGGCCCGGATCCTCCAACCTCAGGGCGCGTCCCCGACTGATTAGGAGGCAACCGCAGCCTGGAAGCGGAGAGCCTCTGCGGTTTCCTTTCCCTCCGGGCAAGGCAAGACGAGGCGGGGCGGGGCGGGGCGGGGCGGGGCGGAGCCTGGGGAGGAGGCAGGTGCACCCGTGCATTTCTGCCCTCAGATCCTCGCCCGCTTCTGAGGCAGAAAACTGAGGCTGTCCCAAGACTGAGCCAAGAAGGGCGGTGTGACTCCAGGGTCCCCGCTCTGCACACTGCGCCATTTGGCATCACTGGGCAGCTCACTCTTAGGTGAGCACAGGAGTCGCGGGAATAGTTAAAATGCAGATTGCAAAGCCCCGTTTCCCAGTAACCAGGTAGGTCTAGGGTGTGACCCCATAATAGGCTTTTCTAAACAAGCAGGCAGAAGGGAGAAGGAATTAAGTACAAATTGGGAATTACAGAATAGCCGTGGGATTGTCAAGTACAGCATAGGAAATATTGTAATAACTGTATGGTGTCAGATGGGTACTAGACTTAGGGTGATCACTTTGTACGTTTTATAGCTGTCTAATCACTATGTTGTACAACTGAAACGAACATATTGTACGCCACCTGTAATTGAAAAATAAAAAAAAATATTTAAAAATAAAAATTAGAAAACAACACAAACAGGCAGCCATCCACCACACAGTGTGACACGTTGGTGAAGAGGTGTTTTGGAATAGGAAGACTCCTCACCTGATGGCCAGGATAAAGCAAGTGGGCGGGGGGGGGGGGGGGGGGCAGAGAGCCTGGACGTGCAGGGGCGGATTTGAATGCCCAAACCAACATTTACTGCTGGGTAACCAGGAACTGGTGACTAACCTCTCTGTGCCCTGATTTTATCTTGCCTAAAGTGGAGATAACATTCAGCCCACAGGGTTCTGTAATGTCAAAGAGATCTGTGTAACAGTCTTTTGCAAACTAAACCTCCATTATCTGCGGTCACTGCCAATCCTCTGGGCAAGGAGAGGAACCCGCCTGAAGTGGCGATGAGCTCAGGTGCCACCTCTGTAAAGCCTGCCCTGATCAGTCCCTGGGGATGAAGCCCTCCTTCCTCCGGACTGTGCACCACTCAGCTCCCGTACCCCTATTTGGTGCTCCTCTCCTGTGCCTGGGGCTGACTGAGCCGTACATGTAGGATTGTACTCACCAGAACGTGAGCTCTTTGGCGCTCCTCAGAGTTAGAGATGATGTCAGAGGGGCTGGGTGGTGGAGACAGACCTGAGTTCTGTCTTTCCCCGCCCACTTCCCTCAGACTCCCAAGCTCCAAGGGCCCTTCTTTTGCCTCTGTAACTTGTTTCCTGAGCCCATTTCTTTTACAGCTCACGTCTACCTCTGCGACTTTCTAAATAAACTTTCTCTTGTAGTTTGAGTCTTGGCTCTGAATTCTTTCTTAGCCAGAACTCAAGTACCAAGGTTGCTGAGCCAAGGTCCAGTCTGACTCCACGGGTCTAACACCTGGTGCTGTTTCACTGCCAACAGTTGTGTGTGTGTGTGTGTGTGTGTGTGTGTGTGTGTGTGTTGAGGGGTGGGGTCTGCTGCTTTCCATTACAAGCCTTGTAGACTTTTATTTTTTATTTTTATTTTTTTAGAGATCTTTCTTTTTTTTTAAATATATATTTTTTATTGATTTTTTTACAGAGAAGAAGGGAGAGGGATAGAGAGTTAGAAACTTCGATGAGAGAGAAACATCGATCAGCTGCCTCCTGCACACCCCCTATTAGGGATGTGCCCGCAACCAAGGTACATGCCCTTGACCGGAATCGAACCTGGGACCTTTCAGTCCGCAGGCTGACGCTCTATCCACTGAGCCAAACTGGTTTCGGCAAGCCTTGTAGACTTTTAAAACTGTGCATGTACAACTAAAGTTGTGGGATTTTTTTAAAAATTAAGTAACAATGAGCCTCTCAGCCAAGGCCACTGGTGGCAGAAGGGCAGTCATTTTTAGCAAAAGGCTTAGCCTAACTCTGACCAACTCTAAAATGCTAGCAGGAGAGGAACATTCTGAGGGAGTCTGGGGAGCTAAGTTGAATAAATGGGATGCAGTTCATCTTTTGAGGGCAAATTCAAATGCCAAGCCTTCCAGAAGCTCCCGTGGTTTTTGAAACCCCATGTGATGCTTCCTTCCCCCTCCCCTTGATCCCACTCTTCATGACTGTGATCACTGTCTAACTTCAACTGCAGATCTCTAACCTCATCTCTCCCACCAGGCTGTGAGCTCCCCAAGGACAGCGACTTTAACCAAGTGGCCCAGAAAACCTGCTCAATCCGTATTTGCTGAATGTATTAAAGGTCACTACCTGGTGAGGGCTGGGCACATGAACAGAAAGGACCTTCCTCCTTAGAATCACCCTCACCTATGTTTTTGGTAGAAAGCAAGTCCTTGATAAATGTGCATTGCCTTGGTGGAGTGGATGTGGCCCCAGGGCTCCCAGCCTACCGAGTGATTTTGAACAAATTTCTTAACCCTTCAGAAAGGTGCCAGGATTTCCTCATCCTATCTAATAAAGACGGAATATGCAAATTGACCGCAACTCCATGACAAAGATGTCGACACCCACAGCCAATAAAGAGGGAATATGCACATTGACGTGACAAGGCAAGAGGCGGAAGGCGGCTCTGACCAGAGTGAAGGCAGTGCCGGCAGTCAGGGGAAGGAAGGCCTATTCTTGCACAAATCTTTGTGCATCAGGCCTCTAGTCTATCAATAAAGAGAAGAAAAGTAGAGAATAATCTCCTGGTCTGGGAGGCATGACCTGGAAATTGAGTGTGGCGGGGAGGGGTGGCGATGATGGTACACAAAAGAGCACTCAAGGATTCTTAGGTCACCAGGAGGGTGTGTGGGTGGAGGGAGGAGTAATGGCTAATGAAAAGCAGCTGGAGAGGGGGCTGGGTGCGAGCAGTGATCCATACCCCTCCCCCCATCTCTTTCCCAAATTCACTCCTCTTCACGTTCCCTTGGCCCTGGCTCCCAGTGGCCAGTGGTGCTGGGCTGAACCCAGCATCTGGAAGGACATTTGTCCGGATTCTCCCAATCCCATAGGATTAGGCGGGTGGACAAGCCTGCTTCCTTCTGGTTGGTGTATCATCGAAGACACCGGTTCCAAGGGCTCTGTGGAATCACAGTGTGCTCACACTTTCGTGGGGCATTAGGTCATGTGGTCTGAAGGTCGCACTCTTTAGGTTTTACAGGGTGAATTTTATTTTATTTTTTAGTATTTTTTTTATTGATTTCAGAGAGGAAGGGAGAGGTAGAGAGAGATAGAAACACCAATGATGAGAGAGAATCATTGATCGGCTGCCTCCTGCACGCTCCACACTGGGGATCGAGCCTGCATGTGCCCTTGACCAGAATCAAAACTGGGACCCTTCATTCCGCAGGCCTACGCTCTATCCACTGAGCCAAACCAGCTAGGGCAGTGGTCGGCAAACTCATTAGTCAACAGAGCCAAATATCAACAGTACAACGATTGAAATTGCTTTTGAGAGCCCAATTTTTTAAACTTCTTCTAATGCCACTTCTTCAAAATAGACTCTCCTAGGCCATGGTATTTTGTGGAAGAGCCACACTCAAGGGGCCAAAGAGCCGCATGTGGCTCGCGAGCCGTAGTTTGCCAACCACTGAGCTAGGGCTACAGGGTGAATTTTAAATAAAGAGGGGCCGACAGACAAAAAATTGCCAACTTTTCATTTTGCTCAGGAAAGAACATTAAAAAAACAACCATCACGAGGTCCTGTCCCTTGACCTGGGGGGTGGTTACTCAGTGTGTCCACTCAGTGGAAACACATCAAGCTGGACACGTGTCAGCTTAACTATTCTGGGTATGTGCTACACTTCGTAAGAAGTTTACTCTGAGAACTACCGTGTACACCACCATTTCATCTTTCTTTTTCTTTCAAATATTTCTTACTGATTTCAGAGAGGAACGAGAGGGAGAGCGAGATGATGAGAGAGAATCATCAATCAGCTGCCTCCTGCAAGCCCCCTACTGCGGATGGAGCCTTCAACCTGGGTATGTGCCCTGACGGGGAATCAAACCGTGACCTCCTGGTTCATGGGTTGACGCTCAACTACTGAGCCACACTGGCTGTACACCACCATTTCATCTTTATAAAAGACTTTTTAATGCTATAAAATGGGAAAGGCCTAATCTCAATGAAGGACAGTCAGTCCTTCTAAAAAAGGGCCGTGAATTTACAACAGTATATTTTACATATCTGATAGTAAAAAAAAAAAAAAAAAAAATTCCAGGGGAGAAATCAAAACTTTATTTTACAATTACTCACACATCGGTTTTGTCAGTTGAGGGATTCAGATGTGAAATGAAATTGTATATCTGGCCTGATCACAATTGTTGAGGAAAAACCCATTTCACTTGCTTATCCCGAGGAAATGGAAGCCACACACAAGGCAGATTCGCTGAGTTTGGAATGTTCCATGAGGGCTAAGAGAGGACGAGGACGAAGACGGCAGACACCAGCCCCTGCCTTGAAGGGCAGGAGGCCAGGTGGTGGGACCCAGAGCTGGCACCCTGGTCAACCAGCACAGAGTAGCCAAATCTTTACCTGAAAGGGATGCTTCAGACCAAGGAGACTTGTCAGAGACCCTGGCCAGTCAGTCCGTCCACAAGCTTTTGGGAACCACCTCTCTGCCAGACTCCTTTATGTGAACTGAGGACCAAAGAGAGGAGAGGACTGACCCAAAGTCACCAAGCAAGTTAGTGAAGAGTTGGGGCTAGAACCTGGGTCTCTGGCCTGTCAGCCATGGGGTCTCCCCACCCACCCTGGCTCTGGAGCTCCGGGTGGCCACCCCTCCTGACCCCGAATGCTGCTCACAGGTCCTGCCATGTTATCATAAACTCTTTAGGGCCCCAGCTCCGGTGGCCAGAGCTGGGCTGGTGCTGGGCTGCAGAGGATCAGGTTACCTGCCTGGAGAGGGTCCCCCTCAGGAGCCAGCCGCTCTACAGCTTGGCAGGAAGACAACTTGGCAAGGCTGGGCTCACAGAAGATGCCAGAGCTTCTACAATGGAGGGCTTCAGCCACCTAACACCTCCTTCAGGGCTGCTGTCACCAAACCCAGGCTGACACCCTGGCTCTGGGCAGAGGATGCTGGGGCGGGTAGAGGAGGGGAGGTTGTTTGGAAGGCTCTGCCAGGCAGGAGTGGAAAGGGGTGGGGATTGGCCTCTGTATGAGGCTTTTTCCCCTGCCTGGAAGGCTGTGCTCACACCACCCTCCTCCCTGCTTCTCTCTCCTCATAGACATAAGCCAGTCTCCATGGAGCCCACAAACCCTCTTTGATCAATGACTCCATAAGAGGCTTCTCTGGGAACCGTGGCCTTGGTCTACTCTTTGGGACTTTGTCAACTAATCTGTGAAATGGCCGGTCATGAGTAACTCTAAGGCTCATGTCAGCGCAGATGCTGAGCCTCTCAGGTGGGCTGTGTGGCGGGAATGGGGTGGGGTGGGGGCTCCAGATGAGGAAGTGGATCCCAGGTGGCCAATTCCTCCCGAGCAGAGGCTTAGGGACCTTTAATTTCTCTACCACATGTCAGAGTGCCTCGAAGCAGGGAGAAAAATCTAGTCAACCATATGTTGCAGACACCTGGAAGGTCTCAATCAATATTTGTTGAATGGGTGAAAGTTCCGCTTGAAATTATTTCAAACAAAGGTGCCACTGCTTAGAAAAGAAAATCAAAGACCTAGTCCAGCTGCCCTTACCTAACAGAGAGGAAATAGGCCCAGCAAAGGCCTTTTCTAGCTGAAGGTCACACAAGGAACACACCTGGCCAGGCAGGCCTGAGCTCAGCCTTTGAGAGCTGCTCTTCTGATGGGTGAGGGGCCATTGGAAGGTCAGGGCTGAACAGTCCGTAACCACCTACTCAGCCCTTAAGTCTGTAGATCCCAGGGCTGTTCCCAATCTTCAGTCCAGCACCCCACACTTCTTGAAAATTCCTGTCATTCCTTGGGCTAGCTCCCTCCACCCCACCCCCTTCTTTTGAATTTCCTCTCACCTATCCTACCCTGCTGTAAGCTGTGTGACCTTAGGCAAGTTGTTCAGCTTCTCTGGGCTTGCATTATTAAAGCGAGAGGAACATTACTGACCCTCAGGGGTTGCTGTGAGGGTCACAAGCTCTAGCACATAAAGTGCATGATAAGGTCAACACTTAAGGGAACCCACACTCTGTCAGACACATGTAAGACATAGGTCATTTCCTGCACAAAAGCGGTGTAGGAGTTAAGTAGAAATCAGATTCACAGGCAGGCTGACCTGAGTTAGAATTCTGGCCCTACCACTGACTCCCTCGCTGACTCTGGGCAAGTCACTTAGCCTTTTAGGACTCCCTTTTCTCATCTGTAAAATGGAGATGATAATGCCGACCTTGCTGGGAGGATCAAATGTGAAGCCTATAAATGCTCAGTGCGTGGCAGATAGGAGCGGCTCAGTGAAGGGCAGCTTCCATGCATTTCTTTCTCCATGAAGTGTCCACTGGGCCAGTCCTGTGGTTCCTGCTGGTCCTCGGGTGAGCACTGGCCCCTGGTGCTTAGTAAGTCTTAAGTTCAAGACTGTGGAATCTTATTTGGGTCAAACTGAGGAATGAAGAGGCCCTGGGATGGGAAGCTTGGAGTGGGGTGCTGGCTGGGCTGGCAGTCAGCCGGCCTGGCCCCGAGCCCCAGGCAGCCACCTTTCTAAATCAGATCCTTCCCTCCAAGCAAACAAGCAGACCCGGTGGAGGCTTGGCCAAGTACAGCGAAACCTTTGTGGGCTCTTGGCTCTCAGCACCAGCACCGGTCCCCTCTCATCCTTGCCATTGCCTACACGGAGCTCTGGGGTGGGGCTGCCATCTGGGAAGCAGCTACTGAGCTCCAGGGCCCCATCACCTCCAGCAATCTCTGACCACCTTAGCCTGACATTCAAGACCAAGGGTCTGGTCTCAGCCCCTTTCTAGCCACTTCTCACCTCAGCCCACTTCTTCCCTCCCAGCTGCCACCCCATCTTTAATCCTCTGTCCCTTTGATTCTCTGGGGAGGTGTGAAGAGGGCCAGGGCTGTTGAAGAGAAGGGAGAGAGCGTTGTCTTCCCATCCTTGCCTGCAGCTGGAGCCACACTTCCTTGCTACCTGCCAGCCCTAATTACTCAGAGGGGATAGTTCATTCTCTTCCACTTGACACTACCTGGGGTGGTTTGCAGTTTGGGAACTAAAATTATTTAAAGAGTTGTTCATGCATATATCCAGAGGTTGAAGCTGACTATTGGCTGTTGGCCAAAGCACCTACTGTGGTCTCTCCTTATGGCTTGGGCTTCCTCACAATATGGCTGCTGGATTCCAGAGAGAGACAGAGACAGAGAGATAGAGAGACAGGTAGACAGGTGGAAGCTGTATCACCTTTATAGATTTAGCCTGGAAAGTTGTGTAATGTCACGTCGGCCACATTCTGTTCATTGAAGCAGTCACAAAGTTCTGCACAAGTTCACAGGTAGGAGCGATAGACTCATCTCTTGGTGAAGAATGACAAGGTTTCAGTATGTGGACCTGAAAATACTCCTGAGGCCATTTTTTGAAAATATGCCCTATCACAGGGCCTCCCTCTCCTGACCTCTCATCAGTAGTTCCACTTCCATGACCTGGCAAGACACTTCCAGAGGCTCAACCAACACTGCCCCTCCCACCCCAACTTTGGAAGCATGGTACTAAGTGGTGGGAGGGGGAGAGACAGTGAATGGCCATTTACTGAGTCCCTCTTACATGCCAGGCCCTACCCTGGATGTGGCGAGCTGGCACAGCCATGGCATACTCAGCCTCAGGGCGCCTTATGTGCTGCGCCAACTCAGCCAGGTTTGGTGAGCCTGAGAGGGGGCAGTGAAGGATTGAGAAAGACAGACAAGAGAATAAAAGCTGGGTCTGGGTGGGACGCTGTCCTCTCTAATGGAGAGCTAGCAACAGCGCCATGGACTACAAGCCGTGTCTATTTTATAGCCAGATTCCACGAGGCAAAGTAAGGGGGTGGTTACAACATTCTCATGGGTTTCGATCCTACTCAATTACATGCACCTGAACTCTATCAAGCCCACATCACTCAGACACGTGTTTGAACCATAGGTTCAAGCTTACAACTATAGCCTTTGGCTATAATTGTGCTGGGAGGGGTCTGCCCTCCAAGCTGGGACTTGCACATCGCAATGAGAGGACTGTGCCCTCTCATTAGTCCGAGGCTTAAACCTGTCCAAACACTGTAGCCGCTCTCCACACATCTGCATTTTGAAAAGAAAGTACACACAGACATCCTGGGGGAGGGAGCCCAGGGTGAGAGGAAAACTCTTCTAAGCATACCCCATTGCCCTGTTTGAAATGTATTCATACCATAAGCACATGCTAACTTAAACAAATTAATCCCCTGGTCCCCCAAATACTAGTAAAGATGTTCCCTGAAACAAAAGGATTTGTGTAAAATAAGTTTGATCCGTGCAGGGTTAAGCCAAGTTGAAGTGCCTTTGCTGCAGGATTTGGGGACTTGAATATGCTGCTGTGCCTCGTGAATCCCGGGGAAGACTGTACATGGAGCTTCCCATGCTCACTGGGGGACCATGTGCCGAAAGAACACCTCTGGGGGCTCATTTTTTGGAATCGCCACCTCTAAGTGCAAATGCCTTCACCCTCACTAGTTTCTACACACACACACACACACACACACACACCACCTTGGCACTTCCTGAGGTGCATTCCTCAGGTCAATGACTTCGTGAGATGCTCTGTGGTCAAATACTGTTGGGAGACACTGTTCTGCCAAAGTGGATGACAAATTATTGCTCACACTTCTCCCAGATTTTACAGCTCCTCTGCCTTTGCTCACACCATTCCTCCCATCTAGACTGGACTTGGTTTTAACCCAGTTCTGTCTGGCCAGGTCCTAGCGTTCTGTCAAGGCTTGGGTCCCATGCTTTCTGCACCATGATGAAGGTTTCTTAGATCCTGGCAACATTCTAGAGATGCCTGACAAGTGTCCCAGGACACTGTTGAAAGAAAGAAGAAATTCCAGAGTGCAACAGAGGAATGACTGAGGGTGCGAGCAGGAAGGGATGGAGGAATGGTAGGGTGGAGGATCTGATGAATGGGGGTGGTTGTGATTGGGTTAGTGAGTATGCGATGCAGGAGCTTGTATGGCTGTGTCCACTGTTCTGGTCATCGTGGGTGATGCCGGCAGAACTTCAGCTCTAGGTCTGACTGCAGGTCCCAGAGCAGCTTGTTGGCCCACTCTAGGTCAGTCCGAGGGACAGGGGGGAGGTCCTTCCTCCTAGCCTCTCCCTGGGGCTCTCAGCCCTGTCCGAAGCCCAATCCCCCTAAAAATGTCCACTTCTGCGTTTGATCTGGGTGTTTCTTGCCACATTATGCATCTTTGCCCTTTAGACTGCCCCCATGGGCACTCCAGGAAAGTGGGCACCCCCTGAATTGTTTTAATCAAAAAACCTGTGAGGGTCTACAGAAACTGGACTGTCCTCACTCCCCAACTGGACTCTCCAGCAAACCTGCCCCTCCTCTCAGGGGCTGTACGAAGGTGGACCTGCACAGGGATCCAAAATGGAAAGCGGCCAATTGACCTGTTTATCCTTAAAAGGAATTTCCTCTGGAACCTTCAGCAAATTGCCTAACCTCTTTAAGTGACATTTTCCCTAACGTTACAATGGGTATGAACCCTTATGGCTACTTAATAGTATTAAGTGAAATAAAGTAGATGAAAGTACCCAGCACACAGTCAGTAGATACTTAGCTGCAGTTTCTCAATCCATTTCCCCCAGTGCTGATTCTGAGTTGTTAGAGAAAGACTATTCCTTAGTTTTCTATTGTGTGGTGTCAGGACACTGAATGAAGGATAAATTAGGATGGATTGGAAAAAGAAGCTGTGGCCCAGTCTATCCCAAACACAGTATGCAAATTTCAAAGGCAGCCTCACCCCCAGGGCTGGCTTCCCTGAGCCTATGCCCTTCAAAGGTTGCTTTTTGTTACTGTGTGTAACTAGCTGGTTTTCTAGTCAGTTTCCCCTCCCACCCTTCTCTCCCCACAGATGTGGTCCCGCCCCAGGTCAGGTGCTGGGGATGACTCAGCTCTGTGTCCCCAGGCCCCTCCTCAGGGCTTGGCAGAGCAGGCTCACCAGATGGAAAGGCTAGTCTCTGCAGCTGTCACTGAAGATCCCTTAAAGAACAGTTTGACTTGCTGCTAAGAGGGCGCTGAGTTCTTGGCAAGAGTGAGCAGGCCCTGGGAGCCCAGGCGAGGAGAAGGGATGAAGTGGTGAGAAGCAGTGGTAGACAGAGCTGGAGGAGGGGCAGGCTACTTTGCACTCACTCATTAAACCCAATGAGCAAATATTAACTGCCTAGTGTTTGCCAGGCCCTGCACATTCTGGCTTGCAGTACTGCAGGGTGCTGGTCAAGTGATGTGGATCTGGCTCTCTGCGTTCTTGGGCAAGTTACTTAACATCTCTGAGCTTTGGTGATCTCATTGGCAATATGGACACGATACTCAACGTTTCATAAGGTTGCTCTGAGAATTACATAAGCTTATTTATGTCAATTGCTTGATAACTTCCCCCAATATAATTGCTAAAGCTCATCATCATCATCACTCAGTCCTGTGTGGTTAAAGCTAGGGCTCCAGCAGGCCTTGGAGTCTAGACCAGCAATTCAGTTTTTTCATCTGAGAGCTCTGGCCAGAGAGGACAGGGGTAGAGCAGGGCACTCTTTCCATCTAAGCTGTGGTTCTTCCCTGAGTTTAGAGCCTGCCTCGCCAAACGCTCCTCTGGGGGAAGTGGTATGTGAGGCTTGGGCACAGTTTGCACATAGCAGTGCAATAAAGGCAACTTCCTGGACTCACAGCTGAGGATGTACTTAAGGCGCAATCCACTGCTGGGCCTGCACTGAGCTGCTCCGAGCACCAGCTCTCTCTGGCTGTCCCTGCTGCTGAGTTACAGCCTGGCCCGGGAGAGTTTATTGCTTCACCCACAACATTCTCTTACTAGAGTTTGAGGCAATAATAATGATACAAGTGTGTTGGTAAGATTTTCCACTGTTTCCATTGTCCTCTCAAATCCTTGCTTTTATTGGATCTCAACATATTTTTTAACAGATGGAGAAACTGAGGCACAGGAGTTAAGTAATTTATCTGAGTTCCTGGTCACCAGGTATTTTCATGAAGTCTAGTGCTTATTCAATTACTTAAAATCTGACAGTCCCTGGGTGCTTCCTGAAAGCCAGTCTCCATTTGAAATGCTCTGCCTACATTAAGTTCTAGTAATCCTCACAACCACCCTATGTGGCAGAAACTTTATTATTCCTGTCCCAGATGACAGAGGTCAAGTAATTGATCCAAGGATCCTTGGCTAGGGTTCAAATCCAGATAGTTGGGCTCTACAATCAGTGCTCTTAATTTCTATGTCAGGGTTTCTTAACCTCGAGCTATGGACATTTTGGGGCCAGAAAATCCTTTGTTCTGGGGGGCTGTCCCGTGCATTGCAGGAGGTTTAGCAGAATCCCTAGGCCCTGCACACTAAATGCCAGTAACTCCCCCCATCGCCCCCCAAACAGTCGTAACAACCAAAAAGGCCTCCTATCGTCATGTGGGGGTTAAAGTTGCCCCTGGTAGAGAACCACTGCTCTGTGTTACATGATCCTAAAATGACAACATATAGTTTTTTTTAAAAAAACTATGGCAATGCCTAATTTTGACAAGATATATTCTGAGACCTCTTTCCAAAATGAATCAATATTCAGATTCAAACAGCAATTTATAGACCATTTAAAAAGTAAATTGATGCTTAGGGGAATCAAGTGACTTGCCCAGAATAACAAAGCTCTATGTGGCAGAACAGGAACAGGAACATGGGTCTCAAGATCCCCATTAGGAACTTTCTTTTGGTAGTATTCATTCTGCAGTGATATATTCTGTATTTTCTCAACTATAAGATACACTTTCTCTCTGCAATTGATTTTGAAATTGAGCTGCAACTCCAAACCATTGTATGCTGATAGTGTAAATGTTTTTTATATTCCCCTGAAAGCCGCTATTTAATTAAAAGTGTGTCTCATACTAGCCTCTTAGAATTGCGAAGTGAGGGCTGGAGCTCTGAATGTGGGAGATGCTGATGGAATCCATGGGAAGGGAAGAGCAGTAGCCCTCCCTGTTCTGGAAGGATGCCCGGTCCTCTGTCCAGCATCCACCCACATTCTGCCTCCTTCCCCAGTGCTGACCCCTAACCAGCCTTCCTGACCCAGCTCCTACCATTCCTCCAAGAAGCCTTTCCAGGTCCTTTGGCATGAAGCTCATCCTTTTCTAATTTCATCTAGAAGCTTTTTTTCTACCAGAGCATCTTATTGGCATGACAGAGTATATAGCCGACTAAACCTTCTCTCCTTAACGGTGGGAGATGTTAGCATCCTTGCTGTACGGATGAGAAGCCTGCGGCCCAGAGAGAGGCAACAACTTGCCCAACCTTTTTGTCAAGGACAGGAAAGAGAAGCAAGTCTCCGGGTGCTTCACATCAGGACTTCATGCTTGTTCTGGGACGTATCATAACCTTGGAGAAAGTGGTATTCCACGCTGCCTGCGGGTTGCCCATGGTTGCACAATGAACACTGACATCTGTGCTCAGAGAGGTGAAGTGGTTCACCTGAGGCCCCACGGCTCCCACCGGCAGCGCTCAGATGGGGCCTAGCCTCTGCTCTTCCCCTGCTCCTACTGCTGGTCTGCCCAACCCGCCTCTTCTCTTGGGTGCTTCCAGGTCCTGCCAGGCCTGCCTCTACTCGCATCAGCAGGAAAGAGATGGCAGCCTCTTATCCGAGAGAGAGAACACCCATGTCCCTGCTCTCACTGATGTCACAGGTGTTGTGGTCTGGCCCCTCCCGGGTAGCCTTCCAATGCTCTAACTCTTCTAAAGCTGGACTCCAATCCTTCATCTAGCACGCGACATGCACAGGACCCCGCTCCGAGCACCGAATCACAGCGCCACGCCCTGGAGGAATGAAGCGCATTCCAGTGGTGCTACATTTTGGCAAGTCAGTGGGGGACAGACACCACCAAGCTCACAGCTTGTTATGAAGACGAAATGACGTAACGTCTGTGAAGACCCTTGGTGCTGTGGCGAGGGTGGGACGGGCTGTGCAGTGTAGTGCACAGACATGGGCTCTGACAAATACAAGTACTCTCTCAGAAACTCAGTTCTCTCACGGAAATAATACATCAACCTCATTAAAACGCGAGGCTTAAGTGAGATTATACACATAAGCATCTCACTCAGTGCCTGGCACACAGGAGGCACTCAATAAATATTAAATTCCTTCCCAAGTATAAGCATTATTATATGAAGCACAGCAGAAATAAGTATCTTAATTCTATTATGTTAGTGCACTGATAAATCTCATGCTATGGGCAGGGACTTTAACCTCAAATGAGCACTGATATCACCAGCACCAGCAGCCACCTTTGTGTTCTCCCTTTTCCAGGAGGCTGCAAAGCTGAAAAGGGAGTTGCACATCCCTGCCTCCTCATGTCAGGTCTGCTCCCTGCTCTATAAAAAGGCTGGAGCTGAGACACCGGCTGGTTCTAAAGAGGGTAATGAAAATTATATGGGTTGTGGTTTGAGAAAGGAAGGAAGAAAGGAAAACAAGGCAGAAATTACTTGACGTGGAAAGGAAGAGGTAAGGTGGTGATAAAAAGAAGGGTATTATAGGGCAGGGGAGGGTGGTGAGTCACATGCCAAGGTTGTTATTGTGGCAGGACCTGGGGGGACCAAAGAGATCATGCCTCAAGACTTGGAACACTTTGGAAGAAAGACCACACAAATCACAGGTGTTATTAATTATAATTAACAGTGACCAATGTGGGTTTTGCTGCTTAGCTCAACCATGTTCTCATTTTGTAAATATGCCCAGAAACTTCAGCTGGACTTTGCCTCCCACGTCTCCCCTGTGAAGAGCGCTGCTCCTCTGGCCGTGCACACAGGCACGAGGTCTAGGCTCAGCACCTCCCGGAGCATCCCCCAGCCAGAGGGGATGCCAGCTCCTGAGCAGGAATTCTTAGGTTGTTCATGGGTTGGCCCCTACATACCTTTCTATCCTCATTTCCTGTTGCTTTCCCCGCTCCTCAATCGTCCAGTCACTTTGAATTTCCCATTACCCTAGAACACATCATTTGTCCACTCATTCAACAAAGATAAAGTACCTATTACATGCCAGGCACTGCTAAAGGCAGTAGGATACAACTTCAGTGAACAGGACAAGGTCCCAGCCCTTGCTAAACTTGTGGACTAGTGCGGAAAGACAAGTCAGCTCTAGTAAAGGTAGTAAAAGGCTAGTTTGAAAGGCTAGCTTCTTTGTGGATATAATACTTAAGCAAATTATCTCAATGATACAAAAAATGAGCTGGGAGCTACCTGGACTAACAGCTTGCAAGGCACAGCAAGTGTAAAGGACTTGAACAGGGTTCTCTGGATGAGCCTCGTGAGTGGAAGAAACTAAAAGACCATAATAACTGGTCAGAGTGAGCAAGACTCCAGTTAGCAGATGAGGCCAGAGGTTGGCATGGACCAGATCCCATAGGACTTTATTAGAATCATGGTTGGAACTTGGATTCTGATCTAAGATTACTGGAAGGGTCTGAGAAGAGAAGGCCCATGATCACCCTATCTGTTAGGTGGAAAGTAACTTGGAGGGAAAGATAAAGTGAGATAGATAGTGGTTTGAACTAGGCTGGTAACAGCAGAGGTGGTAAGTAACTGGGACAAGAGATGGGGGAACACTGGTGACAGACCCTTGAACTGGGCTTGAAGAATCAGCAGCCTAAGAACTTGCTACCAGGGTCAGTGTAGCCAAAACACATGGGATGATGCCTGGCATAGCGTATTAAAATGAAACTAAAAAGAGGTAACAAAAATTCTGTAAGAAAAATGTTTTCATGTAACTAATCTTGAATTTTCTATCTCAGGATGTTATTTAACCCTTGCCAAGATGGGAATAATATACATCATAGAAATTTTGGAAAACAAAAGGAAAATGTATAACCTCTCACACTCCCACCACCTAGAGACAAACATTAGTTTAAGTTTCTCCCCAGTTTCTTCATACACATTGTTTAAAAAGTGGGTATTTCCACTCTGAGGAGCAGCCTGGTCTCCCAGAATCGGTTGGTCAGGGTTTGAATCACACTCCATCACTGAATGGCCTCAGACAAATCCCTTTCCGATTTATAAAATGAGGATAGCCACACCTACTGCATCAGCTTACTGTGAGCCTAAATAAAATGATTCCTACAAAGTACCTAGTATGATGCTTGATACATAGTAAGAGCTCAATATACAGTATTTGCTATTAATAAAAGGATGTCTAAATCCCACAAGATGCAATTATATGGAAAGCTTTCAACATCTCATTTTTTAGGAAAATGGCTTTACAAATCCACAATCTAACCACATGTACTCTTCCAAAGAAAAATAATCATACCAAGACTAGGCATTCACCAAATAAGATGTGAGCAATACCAAATATTTTTAAAACCAAAATGTTATAGTAACTCAAAACAGAAATGTGCCAAGAACTAACCCCAGACCCTGGCCTGTTTAATAAATCTCTCTCCTATAAAGCTGATATACTTATGGGATTACCATTTACATTATTAAGTTTTAAGGGTGAACACAGCTCACTTGCCAAGAAATTCTTTCCGGCTTTCCATCTTTGGTTGCATCTGTAAAGTGTGACAGAGCACTGGTGGGACATTTCTGTCCTCCCTTGGCCCCTGCCACCACGGAGAGGTGCGATCCTGAGCAAGCTGTCCCGTCTAGTCCTCTACAATGAGGGCTTATTGTATAACTTCACTGCTCTAAACCTGCAACCATGCACATTTTACAGTTTCATATATGTAATACTGGTTTGAGAAAGAAGTATTACATCTTAAGGTGTCTTGAAAACCTTAATATACTGAATGTTGTAATGTATCAACAGGTGTTTTTTTGGGGGAAATGAATCACATTATATGGATATATTTCTAATTCTAAGATAAGCCACATTTCATTGAAAAGGAAGTGGGAGACTAACTTAAAAACATATGGGATCACAAAATACCACAGTACAAACCATTTTCAAAGGTGTCAGTTTCTCAGCAGCTTCAAAAGATGCAAATCAAAACAGCAATACGGTACCATCTCACACCTGTCAGAATGGCTATCATCAACAAATCAACAAATGACAAGTGCTGGCGAGGATGCGTAGAAAAAGGAACCCGCGTGCACTGCTGGTGGGAATGCGACTGGTGCAGCCACTGTGGAGAACAGTATGGAGTTTCCTCAAAAAACTAAAAATGGAACTCCCATTTGACCCAGTGATCCCACTTCTAGGGATATATCCCAAGAAACTAGAAACACCAATCAGAAAGGATATATGCACCCCTATGTTCATAGCGGCACAATTCACCATAGCTAAGATTTGGAAACAGCCTAAGTGCCCATCAGCAGATGAGTGGATTAAAAAACTGTGGTACATCTACACAATGGAATACTATGCTGCTGTAAAAAAGAAGGAACTTCTACCATTTGCAACAGCATGGATGGAACTGGAGAGCATTATGCTAAGTGAAATAAGCCGGTCAGAGAAAGATAAATATCACATGATCTTACTCATATATGGGATATAATGATCAACGTAATTTGATGACTAAGAATAGATCCAGAGATAAATGGTGGTGGGGGGGGTTGGTTAGAGAGCAATCAAAGGATTTGTATGCATGCATATTAGCATAACCAATGGACACAGACACTGGGGCGGTGGGGGCTTGCCCGGGGTGGGAATGGCTTCCGGGGGGGAGTGTCAAGTGGGGAAAAAAGGAGACATATGTAAAACTTTAGACAATAAATAAAAACAAACTGTGGTACATCTACACAATGGAACACTACACTGCGGTAAAAAATGAATTCTTACCATTTGCAACTGCATGGATGGAACTGGAGAGCTTTATGCTAAATGAAATAAGCCAGTCAGAGAAAGATAAATATCACATGATCTCACTCATATATGGAATATAATGAACAACATAAACTGATGAACCAAAACAGATCCAGAGACAGAGAAGCATCAATCAGACTGTCAAACCTCAGAGGGAAGGTAGGGGAGAGGGGGTGAGAGGGAGAGATCAACCAAAGGACTTGTATGCATGCATATAAGTATAACTAATGGACACAGACACCAGGGGCGTGAGGGCATGATTGAGGGGGTGGGAGGGCAATGGGAGGATAAGGACACATATGTAATACCTTAATCAATAAAGAAAAAAAAAAAAACTATCCCACTAGGCTTCTTATTGGCAATGTTGGTGGTGAATTTGTCTTAGTTTTATATACCACTATCATTCATTAGTTAAATGCGGTAATACATGTGAATGCAAATATTGCTATTTTATAGGTTTCTGTAAAGGCTGTTGCCTACCCTTTGATTTTCTATATTGAATACTGACCATTTCAGCTACAAACTGGGAGACATGTCAGAACCACAGAAGTTGTCACCGGGCTTACATCGGGTGGAAGAGCCAGGCAAACTTGGAGTACACGGAAGGCTACTTGACTCAGATTTCAGGGACAGGGAGCCCCGAGAGAATGTGACATCTAAGCTGAGGTCTGAAGGGTGAACAGCAAGGATAGAAGGGGGATGACTGGGAACAGGAATATGTCTCACTTTGCAACTTTAGTGTAGCTAGGGCATCACCTCCTCTGGTCGGCTGGCCCTCTCCTTCATGCTCCCTTCACACTGTGCATTTCCTCTAGCTAGGGTGACCGTAAGTCCTGGCCTAACTATTCACAGTGCCTCCTAATACTCTCAAAAGTGCTCTGGTTGAGACGAGCAATTATGATTCCCAAATCTTCAGCCCCGCTCCCAGTAGATCCCAGCTTCTTGTCTGGCTCCCCACTATGACTCAGTGCACTGAGGGTCTGGGCTCAATCTTACTTCTGCACCCATGGCATGGGCTTCATCTCATTCTTTTTTTAAAAAAAAAAATTATATTTTATTGATTTTTTACAGAGAGGAAGGGAGAGGGATAGAGTTAGAAACATTGATGAGAGAGAAACATCAAGCAGCTGCCTCCTGCACACGCCCTACTGGGGATGTGCCCACAACCAAGGTACATGCCCTTGACTGGAATCGAACCTGGGACCCTTCAATCTGCAGGCCGACGCTCTATCCACTGAGCCAAACCAGTTAGGGCTTCAATGCATTCTTCTTTGTATCTATGACACCTTGCCTTGTGCCTGAGGCTAAATTTTGATTGAACACTACAGGTGTTCAATACAATATTTGAAATCAGAATGAAAAGCAAATATGAAACAAGAAATTAGACTTGTTACACCATGTTAGAATCATGGCTCCACCTTTCACCAGCTGTGTGACTTTCTAATTCTTAGATTTTTTTACCTGAAAAAAAACCAAAACATTGGGATAAATATTACCTTTTTCTTAGGGTGGAGAAGTTGCAATGAGATAATCCAGGTAAAGTGCTTTATTACTACCTGGCATATACTGAGCACTCCGTTAGCGGCAACTGCTCCGCAGTGACCACTGTTCCTGCTGCCGCAATCCTACTTTGCTGAAAGAAAATTAAACAAACACCTAACAAGTATCCAGTAGGGACTCAATAAGTGCACATTACATGAATGCCTGGTCTCATGCCAGATGCTGGCTGCAGACCAGATTCTTGGATTACAGATGCATTAATCAAAATTACAATTTAGAAGTCAAGGTTTAACTCCTCTAAGTCCAGTTTTAATAATAATTCGAAAAACCTTCTTTTGTATCCACAAGTAAAAAAGCACAGAAGAACACAATAGCACTATCTGGCAGCATCCTAGATGTGGTAATTAACAGCATTTAAACCTCATCCTTGTTATAACTCTGCCTTCTTTTAAAGTTTTATGATTAATGTAAATAGAGAAAATTAGAAAGGCTTCAGGTTGAGTCAATGGTAGTTTTCTTGATCCATCAATTACAATATCCTCTTTGCAGTATATCCTTGTTCAACATTTGGAATGAATTAAGACTTTAAACTTCCAGATGTTTAAACTACTACTGTAAATTCAAACTCATTAAACAGGGCAGATTTACTACCCCTACTTAGTTTTGAAGTCTGTTGTTCACCCTGTCTAAATAATTTATGAAACCAAATACAGTGGCAGGTAGTGTATTCTATTTATATAGTATTCATGGTGAGAAATGGGGGCACTTAAAAAGGTCTAGAAATTAACTGCCATTTTAGCCAACCTGCAGATCACACTTATTGTTGTTTCTAAGTTAGTAATTGTTTCCTGAAACTGATCTAGTAGAGATTTTTATGCTAATCTGTACTAAAATTACTTTGCTTTTTCTGGCCACAAAAAGCTGGCTACAGAGGAACATTTGATTACGGCAAGAAGACAGCTGCACCCACTCTCGTGAAATAAATGGACCTGGATGTACGGTCCTTTGTGGTGTTGTCTTGGCAGCCAAACAAAGGTGGCAGCATTTCTACACCCAGTTTGTAAGGTCTCAGAAGTTCCAGGCTTCAATTTTTTTCCCCCCAAGGAACTCACATGGACTATAATGAGCATATTTTAGAGATACTGTGCTGAAAGCTGGCAAGGGCTAAAGCTAGAACATAAAAGGAGTCTATTCCTAATGCAAATATTTCTTTAACAACCTCTAGAATGAAGTGGCTTTCACCATCAATTTTAAGATTGAAGGATTGAAGTACCTGGCTCTGGCACTTATTAGCAATATAATTTGGGTCAAAACTCTGTAAGCTTGATTTTTCAACTGAAAAATGGGGACATTACTTGTCCAAGTTTCTTTGAGAACTTGAATATATATTCAAAGTGCTCTGTAAGCTTTCACGTATAACTATTAATAAACACTGCAAGTACAATTTTCCTGTTTTATGGATTTCTCACTTTAAGTAGCACTTAAAAAGTGTCTGTCCCAAAAGAAAAAAAAAAGTGTCTGTCCATAGTCTGAAACAAAAACCAGATCCAAATGTTACTGTAAAGGAACTGAGAACTGTCTCAAGAGGGGTCTCTTTCAACTCAATCCACTACTATTTACCTTACAAGATGATTGTTAAGAATGAAATAAAAATTACATAAGATTAATAAAGCATTTGTTCTCACTTATTTTACAAGTACCAAATTCTATGTTAGGCTTCAACTTTCCCAAAAATGAAAGTGGATATGTCAAAAGCAAAAATTCTTCCAATTAGGCATGCTAAATCTTGAATATTATTTCCTAGTATATTTTGCAAACTGTTTAGATAACACAGAATTTTTTAAAAACTGCACAAGGTTTTCATGAATACTGATATGCTGTTTTCTTTTCCTTTAAGTTCAATAAATGGATTCATTAAACTTTATAAAGTACTAAAGGCCCGGTGCACGAAACCCGTGCATGGGGCAGGGGGGTCCCTCAGCCCAGCCTGCACCCTCTCCAATCCGGGACATCCCTCTCACAACCTGGGACCACTGGCTCCTAACCGCTCACCTGCCTGCCTGCTTGATTGCCCCTAATCCCTCTGCCTGCCTGCCTGATCGCCCCTGCCTCTGCCTTGGCTCCCAGTCTGGCCTCCCTCTATGGGAGGTGACCTGACGGATCAAGGGAAGGTACCGCCCCCATTACCCCGCTGCTGCTGCTGCTGCTGCTGCTGCTACTGCCGGCCTGAGCCTCAGCCCTTTGCAGCTGTCCACGGCTGCCTGAGCCTTGGCCCTCACAGCCGCTGCGGCTTTGTCTGGAAGGATGTCCGGAAAACGTCCACTCTAATTAGCATATTACCTTTTTATTCGTATAGATTTGGGGCCCATTACAACCACGCAAAACTTTAAAAAAAACAAACATGGCCCTGGCCAGTTTGGCTTAATGGAGAGAGCATCGGCCTGTGGACTAAAGGGTCCCAGGTTTGATTCTGGTCAGGGGCACATGCCTGGGTTGTGGGCTCGATCCCCAGTAGGGGCCTGTGGGAGGCAGCTGATCAGTGAGTCTTATCATTGATGTTTCTCTCTCTCCCTCTCCCTTTCTCTCTGAAATCAATAAAAAAAAATATTTAAAAACAACAACAACATGCTCTTCATTTTGGGCTTTGTCATTTTACAATATCCTTTGTGCAGTATTTTAACTTCCCTCAACTTTCCTTTACCCACCCTTAAAATGCAATCTATTTGGGGGAAGATGGTCAAGAAAGTGATTCTAGTGGGTAGAAGATTTTTTTAGAGAGGATAGGGTTGTGAATACATTTAAAAATTGAGCATGGTGATGGTTGTACCACTCTGAATTTACTTAAAAAAAACAGCTCATTGTACACTTTAGGTGACATGTATAGTATATGAATTAGATCTCAACAAAGCTGTTCTTTTATTTCTTTTTAAATAAAGACCAGTCTTACAATCAATTGCAGATGTTTTCAGAGGCCCCCCAGGATTTGCTTACCGCGTCCCAAACCACGGCTGCGACTCGCAGTTGCCTCCAGTCCTGGTCGATCTGGATGGTGTGGTTTGCAAAGGACAAGGTGGCAAGAGGCTTGTGGAATTTCTGCAACCCCATTCCCGCGGGCACCAGGGCCATTTCCACTGTGCCAGCTCTCTGCTTCCTTTACCCTGTTGGGCAAAACAATCCTGCATGCTCTGGCCAGAAAGTGCATTCTCTCTTAGGTGGCCCGAATGCTTTTTTTAAGGCCGTTTTATGGATTCAAAAGAGTAAAGAGATGTGGAAAGCTTTTGTCGAATTCCTTTTACATGGTTCTTCCAGTCTCCTGGGAAGTGAGATGTGGCTCTGAATTCATCCCAAAGGGTGTCTTTGGGCAAAAGCACCCAGAACGGCACAACTCCTGCAGGATGCCCTGCACACTTCCCTGTCAGGACTCAGGGGGGCTTGAGGGTGAGTGAAGCAGCGGTGCCAGCACAGGACCCGGGAGAAGGTAGCGCTTTCTACACTGCCCAGGCCCGCGTGGACTGCAGCTGCACCCGCCGAGGTGGGCAGGGTGTTTCTGCTGTTTTGTTTTGGCCTGGCCTCCACCTCCTCAGCCATGGACCCGTGCCTACACTGAGACTGAACTGTTTGATGGTCCTACTTTTTGGTGGACGGTGGACGCACTCCCACCTCCCGGAGACTGGCAGACACTGGAGGCTTCCGAGTCGCTTGTGGGGGGAGCGTGACCCTAGGTCCAGAACAGACTTGGGCGTCCTCAGCTAGGAGGCCTCCCAGGGCTAGGGGCCGCCAGTGGTTTGAAGGCAGGCCACACCCCCGATCCAGGTGGGGGTCCCCTCATGGTGACCGTTCGTCCTGCTCCCTCAGCTCCCTAGCCTGCTGTTCGGTAGTCTGTCCGTACGGCCCCTGGCTTTTTATATATTAGGATTAGGATGTGTGTGTGCAGTTATAAACAACTGTACTCCTGTGGGCCAACACTAGGCTGTAAGCTCTGTAATAAAGTGCCTGTTATTGCTAGCACTTAACCGAAAAGCATGGCACACAGTAAGCATTCAACTACTATTTGTGGGGTAAATAAGTCACTACACCTACCACATTCTAACTATCTAATTTTACAAACAAAATAATCTTCTGTTTCATCTATGGAGAGACTATCATTGACACAATCTACCCTCAAAGATCAGAGTTTGTGAAAATGCCTCTGAACAAATGAAGGGTTTTAAGCTTTCAATAAATTCCCAAATTAATTTAGAGAATATACAGGGATTATAAAAACAAATGATAGGCAACTTAAAAGGTGCTTGTTAACTAATGCTTGTTGTATGAATGTTTTGAATACATTATTTCAGTAGACTTAAAATGGGGCCATATTTTACAGCTCTTCCCATCAAGATTAGGAGCCTATTTCCTCATGCTTCGTATCTGGGCCAGCCTTGTGATTTGCTGACCAAAATAATATGGTGAAAGCAATGTCCTGTCAGTTCTTGAGCCCAGGCTTTGACACTTCTACCTTTGATTCTTGGTACTCTGAGACCACCATGCCATAAGCTTAAGATAAAAAACCATAGGGAGAAGCCCAGCTGTCCCACCCAGCCCCCAGCCAATCTGCTGGCTGAATGCAGAGAGCCCAGATGAGATTTGCAAAAGAACCACTGAACCAAGCAATGAAACTGTGGGAAATGATAAGCTGTTGTATGTGTGTTTTTTAAAGCTACTAAGTTTTGGAATGCTGTTAAGCAGTAATAGGTAACTGATGATAAATTATCTAACCCTCATAGCACAACCATTAAGTGTAGTTTTATAGTTTAAAATAATTCAGTGATATCTCTGCAATTATATTCATTCAATTACATTTTAGCCAGCAACAATTACACAAACCCTGACAATTGATATCGGGGGCCATAAAATATGTAAAAAATCAGCTACATTGCCCTGGCCGGTGTGGCTAGAGTATCAGCCTACACACAGAAGGGTCACAGGTTCAATGCCTGCCCCCTGTCAGGGCGCATACAGGAGGCAACCAGTCCATGTATCTCTCTCACATGTTTATCATGTTTCTCTCTCTGCCCCTCCCTCTCTCCCTTCTTCTCTCTCTGAAAAGCAATGGGAAAAAAATCCTCAGGGAAGGATTAAAAATAAAAAATCAGTTAGACTTTATATTTAATAATTTCTTAATTAAAATGCCTTTATACACTGAGTGGCCAGATTACTATGATCTCTGAATGCACAATAATCTGACCACTCAGTGTATATCCTATATAATAAAAGGCTAATATGCAAATTGTCCCCTCGACCAGATCGACCAGCAGGCAGGCCAGCCAACTGCCCATGTCCCCTCCCCCTGGCCAGGCTGGCCGGACCCCACCCATGCATGAATTCATGCACTGGGCCTCCAATACACACACACACACACACACACACACACACAGAGTGGCCAGATTATTATGTGTTCAGAGATCGTTACAATCTGGCCACTCAGTGTATATCTCAAGTAGTAAATCAAACTAAAAAATAAATTAAAAAAAAACTTCTCTTCAATTGTGAAGATGATAAATATTTTTGAAAAGGGAATTTACCAGAAGAATCTATCTTGTCCCCACCAAAAATAAAGTACCTGAACTTTAAACAAATTCACATTTTATTTACGTCGAAATAAACTGTACAAAATTGACTTTCTTCACCAAAAATAACAGCAATATTTTCTGTATTATTCCTAGATAAACTACAAAACACATTTTTGTAGGTTGTCTAGGTTTTGCTTATAAATCAAGACGAGGCAGTAGATATAATCATGGAAAAAGACAGAATAAAACAGACCAATCTGTTGTCAATATCCATCGCCTCTGATCCTGTCATGACCATGAAACAGAAGTGTTCAACATATACTTGCTAAAAAGCTTATGAAGATATAGGCTCAACAAAGGAATGTAAACAGCAACACCCAGATGTGGAACAATGGCAGGTTCTTCCTTCAATGTTTAACAGTAACTTGTTTAAGATTATCGAATAAAGACAAAATCTATACTGAAATCCTTGTTTGGCAAGCTCATGTTTGTTTCACTATCTGGTAATTTAACTGTTCATTATAGATTTTTAATAGCATACTTAAAACTCCTGCTATTCAAAGGTTAGTCATGAGCTTCATTGTAAAATTTTATGCAACATATTACCCCCACACCGTCTCAAAATTTATTTCGTCAAAGAACTGGTAACTCAATACCCAACAACTGGATCCACAGTGATAATAAATGTTATGTCTAAAATGACTTAACTAAAACAATTGCAAAGTGCCATTAGCAGAGATCACGCAGAAGTGCAACGTGGCACTTTCAATGCTACCCTCCGGAAGAAAAGTTACTTCTCCAAAGCATGAGAGTTCAAACGGGCCATTTAAACAGTCAGATTATCAATGGCTAATGTACTCAAGATATTCAGTGATTAAGTGGCCTACATATATTTTATAGCTTTTCTGTTTTCAAATTTCCTAGATTTTTTTTCAATATCAAATATAAGAGAAAACCCATTTTAAAAGTCTCTCAGGTATTTTCGATAGTTTCGGAATTATCTGTAGGAAGCTCTGACTTAGTTGTATAGAGTTTGATATATGTGTCCACCATTAAATCCAAATCATGTTTTATATCAAAATTTATGTTAAGCAAAGCTAAGTTACTTGACCTTTGGTCTGTCAAAGTGTTCCTCAGGTATGCTTTGAGACGCTTTCGCCCATTTTCATAGCGTTCATTCTCAACCTTCATCACAGGAAGAATACACAGGACCTTCAACAATGCATAAACATTAGGAAAAAACTTGATGTCTGGCAGGTGGAGGGCTTCATAAATGGTGGATGGAAGCTCTATATCTTTCCCTCTGTGTTTCCACTTGATTCTCCAACAATGCAGTTCAGCTGAGAGTGTATCAGGATTGGGTAAGTCGCTTCTGTACATGTCAGCATGGTGCTCCTCCGATGTATTGAATTTGAGCTGTCCCATGACAGAGGGGACCAGAGATAAGCATTTAAGAGCTTTGAGGTGCTGTTCTGAGAATATATCTTTCAGTTCCTGAATAATGTGTTCCACTGTTGGAACACTTAGAGCTTCTTTATAGTAACTCTCAGAGGTCAGCTGAGATTCCAGGTTCCCTTGCTGAGCTCTGCGGAATTTCCCAGGGAGCTTCATCTGAATATCAAGTTTGGTTGCCAAATTGGTGGCTTCCTCAAACCAAAATTCATGATAAACTTCAATATTTTCCATCACTTCATTTAGCGAATGCAGCACCGCAGTCAAGCTACTGGCTGCAAAGAAGACATCAGAGGTCTGACCCTGGAGATTTTTCCCAAAGGCTCTTGTAAAAGATAGAACATTTTTAAGAACGACAATGGTAACAACGAAATCAAAATCTGTTACTGCACTACAGAGTACAAATGCTCGGCCTGCTATACAGTTATTCCATCTAATATTTGTATCATTATTTATACCATCTAAACATAAAACAAGTGCTTGTAGGAGGTCCACTAAAATTTCAAAAGCATCATGCCTGCCTGTCCACTGAGAATGGCAAATTTCCTTCAGTTCTTTACCCCTTTCTTCATTGTTCTGAAAGAGGACAGAAATTACATTGTCAAGCTCTAAAAGCAGTTGTGGCGATCGATGGAAAAAAGAACAAACTTCCTCAATTGTTCCTAACGCAACAGACACTCCCATAACAGGCACCGATTTTGCCAACCACATATTTAAGGCACAGGAAGAGCAGAGTGTGTAGACAGCTTGGGGATATTTCTCCAAAAGTCTAGAAGCAACAACTTTCATTTTGGAAGAAAATCCACTGGACACAATGTAAGCCTGGCCACGACAATATTCCATGTTTAATCCCCACTTTTCAGTTATCGTAGTGTGAAATTTCATAGCCAAAATTTCGGCATCAGCTTCATAAGGCAGGAAACCCACAAATTCCTCTCTCAGGTTATGAGCTTCGTCAACAAACCTCACCAATACGGGCAGGTGCTCTTCCCCTGCTATGTCCACTACGTCGTCAGTGATAATTGAAAAGAAGTGAGAGTCTCTCACTTCCCTGAGCGTTTCTTCCCGAATGCAGCTCTCACAGATCTCTAGCATCTGTTTCTGCTGTGCTTTTGAACAGAACAGTGTGTTGACTGCTGTTGTCTCAAAGCGCTTTCTCAGAACCTCTTCACCAGAATTTATCCGGCACTCCAACAGTGCCTGAAAGTTATCAGGAGTAAAGAGACCTTCTGGGATTTCATCAGCTTCATGTCCATCTAGAGGTATGTTTTGTTTTCCCATAAGAATCAAAATTTCAAATAAAGATTTTAAATATTCTTTGTTTTCCTTCTCTTCAAGGGTTAAAGGTAAAATGTCTTCATCCTGTTCTTCACCCCCTTCTGTATTGGAGTTCTGAGCATTGCTGTTGTTGATCTCTTTATGTTTTTGTTCCTGTTCAGAAGTTTCGTCAACTGGAAAACAAAGAATTTTAAAAACAGGCTTATGAGGAACCATACAAACAAATAAAAGTGCATTCTTGATTTTTTAAATACTTAAAATCCACCAACTCATTTATTCAATATTCACAGAACACCTACTGGACCACAGACTAGGATAGAGATTACACTCTAGTGGGGAAGACAAACACTGTGAACAGAGATATATTTTAATCCTCCATGTAAATGCTCTTGTAAGGAACAATAAACTTAACAAGGTACATCACATATAGAGTAATAAGACAGTATGTGCACTCAGAAAAAGGAAGAGGAAGAGAGTATTTATGATATACTGTGCTGACATTCTATATGTATCCCATTACTCCCTCTACAGGCAGACGGTATCAACCCCATTTGACAAATGACAGTAAATAACGGCTCAAGGTCAGATGCAGTTAGAAAGATGGAGATGAGCCCTAGCTGGGTGGCTCAGTTGGTTAGAGCGTTTTCCCATACACCAAAAGGTTGTGGGTTTGATCTCCAGTCGGGTAAATACAGGAGGCAACAGATGGATGTCTATCTCTCACACTGATGTTTCTCTCTCTCTTCTCCCCTCCTCCTGCTCCCCCAAATCAGTAAAAACATCCTCAGGTGAGGATTTAAAAAAAAAGAGGTGAAATTGAAATCCAAGTTTGTCTGGCTACAAGGTCCATGCTGATACTGTTTTTATTGCTATACTTTTATATGGGAGATGAGACACCTATAAAAACTAATGTAATATAAAGTATGTCCATATAATTTCCAGGGCTAATACTGTAATTTTAGAAATTTCAGCCTAATTTCTTCATATTGGGATGGCCCTGCAGTGAAGTGTCCTGCCTACAGTCATACACACAACCCTGCAAGTCCTGGCCCCTGTGGTCCCCCTAAGTTCATTTCTAACCATCATGGATTTTAGAAGCTCCAACAACAAAATGAATGTAGTTCCTCAAATCTGGCACCCTGTTTCAAGCCACCCTATCTCTGCACAGAATATCCTTCCCTTTTCTTTGCCTGAGTCCATGTCTCCTCATCTGTAAAGGGGGGAAATAACAGTTCTTACTTCAGGGCTATCGTAAGAATTAAATGAATTGATATAGGCATCAGTACCTGCAGAAAGGCTTTTGGACTCCTACCCTCTATAAAGACTAAGTATCCCCACAGCATTTGCTCCTTAAATAATTACCAAGAACCTATCATGCACTATACATTGGATGGACAGATTCTACTTCTGTCCTTAGTGCTGCCTTCCCTTCTCCGTATTGGAACAGTCTGTGTGCCTGCCACCCCTACACACTGACAGCACCTAGTGGGCAAAGTGTATGGTGTATAGGCAATGAACTAAGGTTTTAGTTGCACAGACAATTCCAAAACATTCTCACAGGTTTTGAACATAAAACATATTTATTTGACCTTACCAGGTCAAGGCCTTTTTAAAAGGCATTCAGAAGTTGAGTCATTAACACTAGCACTTACTTTTTTTCTGTTTCAGTGTCCTGATTTCATCTTCACTCTAAATGACAACAACAACAAAAAAAAAAGAAAAAACATCTTTATGAAAACTGAACTCTAGAATAGCATGTAGACTCACAAGTAAAAAGCATATTTGGAGTCAAATTTAATTCTCTCAAGAGCATACATTCTTTATAAGAGATACATTCTTCAAACAGATAGATGATGGGAAAACTAGAACAATTAATTTGCTTATGACTCCAAGCTTATAATAAAATACTAGAGGAGAAAGAACACAACATTTAATTTACTTTATATCTAAATCATTGGATTATAAGTGTTTAACTGGCTAATAAAAGGCATGAACGTATACCACAGCACTTGAGATAAAATCCAAGGGGACACAAAATCATGCGCCCTACCTCCTGCCACTCTAACCCAGGGGGATGATATGTAAGTGGGAATTGCTGGATACCAGAACCTAACACAAAAGCTATGAGAAATCCCTGGGAAGCAGAAGGTGACACAGGGCCAGTATGGAAAAAAAATGAATGCATATAGCATAGATAGCCAAGTGGCACATAAAGGGTTAGATTAAGGAAGAACTTCCCAATTGTGTCCTTTTCTCTCTCTCTAACTCACTGCAATGGTTACTATTCCAGGGCAGGAAAGCAGCAGTACCAGTGACAGCTGGAGACAGCAGGCTATCTGATGGGCAGCATGGGACATGATACTGATATGAAGAAATGTCAGCAGGCTAGCTATCCCTCTTCATCCTGTGGGCTGCCAGAGTTACATGGATGGCAGATCTGGAACAGTATCCCTGCTGCAAGGTGTCTGAGGTTCCCTGAGATGGGGGTTGGGGGTGAGGGGGAGGGAAAACAGAGTATAGGGAAATAATAGCTACAGGATGGAAGTGTTGAGCTCCTCGCCCCTGGTACACATTATTAAGAAGAAAGCTGATTTAGAGGACTGTTGTGTAGCGTCAGTATTTTCCAGAAAAACAAATAAATATAACAGAGGTAAAGAAATGCATGAAAAAATAAAAACAGGATTTCTCAGAACTTAAAAAAATATTTAAGTCTGGGTAAGAAAAAAACATCACATCTAGATGTAGTTTAGCAAAACTGAGAATGTCAAATATTTTTTAAAAAGGCATGTCACCCAAAAACAATCAAGAATCAGGCTGACAACAGACTTCAATGCAATAATAAATGCAAAATAAAAAATCAGAATCAACATCACATATACTATGTGTTTCCTCTATACCACTAAACATTTGAAATACGAAATGGTTTTAAAAATAAACCCATGTCTGTGATCGCACTTATATGTGGAATCTAAGTAACAAAATAAACTGATGAACGGAGTGGATCCAGAGACATGGAGGCATGGAATAGAGTTCGGAATCTTATAAGGAAGGTGGGGAAGGGTAGGTGGGTGGGAGGTAATGAACCAAAGACCTTGTATGCATATATGCATGTCCCATGGACTCAGACAATAGGGTGCTGAAGGCCTGGGGTGGGGGAGGGCGGGGGCGGGCTTAAGGGGATCAATGGGGAAGAAAAGGGGACATATGTAATACTTTCAACAATAAAAAATTATTTAAAAAAGTATCAGAAGCTGAAAAAAAAACAAAACACAACAAAAACACAACCCATGTCTGGAAACTAAAAACAAGAAGTATCCTATGTTAAAGAAATCACAAAATACTCATAGCTGACCAATGAAAGCACAATATGTCTAAAACTGTGAGATATAGCAAAAACATACATAGATATTTATAACTGAATATACATAAATATGAGCTAAACATTCAAGAAGCTAGAAAGAGCCAACACCCAAATCCCTCAACTCAAGAAGAAACCAATAAAATAGCTCACAAGTACTTCAATCATTGCTAAAACTAATCACTATTTCTTAAAAAAGACTATTAAAATAGTTTTAAGGGGAGGAGGAGGAGGAGGAGGGGGAGGGGGAGGAGGAGGAGGGAGGAGGAGGAGGAGGAGGAGGAGGAGGAGGAGGAGGAGGAGGAGGAGGAGGAGGAGGAGGGAGAAAAATGGCGGTGGAATACACAGACGTGTTCCGAGCTTTGTCCCAGAGCAGAAAGAAAGAACAGCTGAGGGTCGCATGAGGAGTGTTTGTTGGCAAGTTAAGAGACAGCTAAACTCCAGGAGAAGGTGGGGGACTGCTAGATGGGGTTTCCCTGACCGAGCAGCCCCCACTGCGGCTGGGGCCCTCCTGGAGCTACGGCCTTGGACGCGGAGACTGCACCATCTTGAAAGGGAAAGTGGAGCTTAGGGAAGCCTGAAAATCCACAACTGTGGCACCCACTGAACAGCTGCGAGCCCCAGAACACCGGTCCCCAATTGGCACAAACATGCGGATTCAGAGGAGCTCTACACTCTACCATAGAAAGGTCAGATTTCGCCTGGGATAAGGTGAGGTCTCTGGTCCCGGTGGGAGAGAGAAACACACATTTTGCGGGAGCTGGAGGACCAGGGAAGTCTGTGCCTAGAAAAATCCGTGACTGTTGGGGCTGGCGTGACCTGTGAATGTGGAAGGGGGTCCTCAGAGCTGCTAATAGAAGGGATCTCTGAAAAGCAACCCATTTTGATCTGAGGTGCAGGGACAGCCTAAGAATTTCAAAGGTGTGCTGGCTGCTTAGACTTGCGCGCAGACCCATTGTTCGCACACTTGGGCTTTTTCCTCTTCAAATCCTTGCTTCTGATTACTAAGCCCAATACATAGGATCACCCAGTTGGGGACACCCTGGGAGACTGCAGGGGAAAGTTGTTTTTCTGGAACCTGGGGATCGGAGCAGGGAGTAACCATCGGAGAGCCAGCTCTGAGGCAGCCCACTTCCACAAACTGGTATTGAGTGCCACAGGGAAAGAAGGAGCTAAATACAGGCTAGAGAGGCCAAATAGATCCGGAAGTCAATCCAGAAACACTGCAACCCAGGGGCTCAATCACAAACTGACTCTTGTATAATCAAAAATAAAGGAACACGAGAAATTAAGACACACCGACTGCTTAAAAATCAGGACTGGCTTACAACACTGAGGAGCAGTGGAACGAAGGGAACTGCAATACTGTCCAGACTGAGAAACAGGCGTGCCAAACAGAACAACAGAGGAAGTGAATGACCTTCACTACTCCACATTTTATTATTTTTATTTTTATTTTTTTATTTTCATTTTTTGCATCTTTTACTCAAGAAACTAATTTTTTTCTTTTCTCCTCACTTGATTTTACCTTTTTAATTATTACATTTTTATTTTCAATCAGTATTATTACTACTACTATTTTACCTTTTTTTTTTTAAAAAAGTATTTTATCTTCTCTTTATTTTACTTTGGGATTAGTATCCTACATTCTATTTTCATCTTTCCTTTAGCATCATTTTACTCTATCTCAACTCTACCTTTATGCCATCACTCTCTTCCTAACCTTCCCCTTTTCGCTGTCCTGTTTATCTTACCCCTTTCCTGCTTTAGATTTTCCCTATTCTTTCTGTTTACCCCCTGTTAAAATTTCACCCTACTTATATATCTAATCTCCAATCCCCTGCTCCAAGTCCATACACACCTCTCTCTTCGCTGTCTTAACTATCCAAAAAATTGTTTTTCTCTCTGTCCTTTTGTTGTTGTTTGCTTGAATGTTGATTATATCAAATTTTTATGCTTTTTTGTGAGATTGTTTTGCTTATTCTCTTTTTTGTTTGTTTTTTTGTTTGTTTTTGTTTTTTGCTTCTGTTTTCCCTTGCCTCGCTTGATATTAGTTGGTGTTGTAGTTTGTATTAATTCCCAGGTACTTGTTGCTGGCATTTGCTGGGATTAGTGGTTGTTCTATTGGAGTTTTCTCCCCATATATATAGTTTGTGCCCCTTTCTCTCTTAGTCTCTTTTACTTTTTTTTTTCCTTTTCCCAATTTCATTTTGACACTCCTTTTTTTTTCTTTCTTTTTCCTCTTCTTCTTTCTCTCCTATCCCCTAATTTGCCTTTCTATGGTGGTCACCTTTATTGGAGGTTATTAATATCGTGAATACATTTCTGTTCAGTGCCTTGTGTGTTGTACCTGGTTGTGTTGTATTTTGTGCCTTTAAATCAACGCAGGAGAGAAAGAACTACATAACCAGACATCCGGAGAAGAGAGACCATGGGGAGACAAAGAAACAGCCCGCATATGAAAGAAAAGCAGGCATCACCAGAAAAGGAAGTAAACGAAATGGAGGCAAGCAACCTTCCAGAGAATGAATTCAGAGAAATGGTCATAAGGTGGCTGAAAAGAATGGAAGATAAATTCGACAATATGAGTAAGAACCAAGAGGAAATGAAGAAGAACCAAGAAGAAATGAAAAATGACATCGCTGCTGTAAAGAACTCAATAGAAAGCATCAAGGATAGACTAGAAGAAGCAAAGGACCGCATCAGTGAGCTAGAAGACAAGATGGAAAAAAATACCCAAGTAGAGCAGCTTCTAGAAAAAAAAAGTTAAAAAGCAGGAGGAGAGCCTAAGGGAACTTTGGGACAACACGAAACAAAACAACATCCGCATAATAAGACAGAAGGAAGGCCAAGAGACACATGAAAACATGCTCAAAGTCACTAATTATCCGAGAGATGCAAATCAAAACGACAATGCGATACCATCTCACACCTGTCAGAATGGCTATCATCAACAAATCAACAAATGACAAGTGCTGGCGAGGATGTGGAGAAAAAGGAACCCTCGTGCACTGCTGGTGGGAATGCAGACTGGTGAAGCCACTGTGGAGAACAGTATGGAGTTTCCTCAAAAAACTAAAAATGGAACTCCCATTTGACCCAGTGATCCCACTTCTATGAATATATCCCAAGAAACTAGAAACACGAATCAGAAAGGATATATGCACCCCTATGTTCATAGCAGCACAATTCACCATAGCTAAGATTTGGAAACAGCCTAGGTGCCTGTCAGCAAATGACTGGATCAGAAAACTATGGTATATCTACACAATGGAATACTATGCTGCCATAAAAAAGAAGAAATTCTTACCATTTGTAGCAGCTGGATGGAATTGGAGAACTAATTATGCTAAGTGAAATAAGCCAGTCAATGAGAGAAAAATACCACATGATCGCACTCATTTGTGGATAATAAAAAACATTATAAACTGATGAACAAAAAGATAGATACAGAGGCAGTAAAGCATCAAACGGACTGTCAAATTACAGCGCGAAGGTTAGGGAGAGGTGGGGGAAATAAGAGATCAACCGAAGGACTTACATGCCTGCATATAAGAATAACTAACGGATGCAAAACATTGGGGGGTGAGGGCATGTATGTGAGTGGGGTTGGGGGGGGCAATGGTAAGATATGTACACATATAATACCTTAATAAAAAAAATCTTTAAAAAATAAACAGAAAAAAAAACAGAAGAAAAAAAAAGATTAATATGAACAATAAAATGGCAATAAATACACAATTATCAACAGTAAATTCTAAAAATAAACAAACAAGGAATCTAATAAACAAAATAAACTGATGAATAATATAGAACCAGAGGCATGGAAACATGGAACAGACTGACAAATCTCAGAGGGAAGGAGGGTGTGGGTGGGAAAGAGAGTAACCAAAGAACATATGCATATACCCATGACCTATGGACACAAACAGTAGGATGGTGAAAAAGAATTGGAACAAAAGGCAAATTTGTCCTTATTTGTAGATTGTCCTTATTTGTAGCTAATATAATCAACTACATAGAAAACCCGGCATACTACTAGGATTAACTTTTTTTTTTTTTTTTACAAATCTCAGATTCTTGATAACATTTTTCAAAAAAATATATTTTTTTTTATTAATTTCAGGGAGGAAAGGGAGAGGGAGAGATAGACAGAAGCATCAATGATCAGAGAGAATCATGGATTGGCTGCCTCCTGCACACCCACTACTGGGGATGGAGCCTGCAACTCAGGCATGGGCCCTGACCAGGAATCGAACCGTGACCTCCTGGTTCATAGGTCAATGTTCAATCAGAGCCATGCCGGCTGGGCAGTGTCTTAATTTCTGATTCCCGCCTGATGGGTGGATCCCTTCCCAAAGGCCAGACCAGCAAGAGGCTTCTTTTCTGGCAGAAAGTGCCCATGGGTGTTACAGGATTAATATTAAAGAGTCTTCAAAACTGCTGGAAACAATCTCATCCAGAATACATAAACAATACCAAAAACCATAATGTATTTAGAAAGTAATCTAAAGAAGAATGTAAGTTTTCTTTTATGAAACTGCAACAATGCCCTAGCTTGTTTTGCTCAGTGGTTAGAGCAGGGCCTGTAGACTGAAGGATCTTGAGTTCTATTCCAGTCAAGGACATGTACTTTGGTTTCAGGCTCTATCCCCGGCCCCGGTTGGGGTGCATGCTGGATGAAACCTATTGATATGTCTCTCTCACATTGATGTTTCCCTTTCTGTTTCTTTCTCTTCCCCCCCCTCCCTCCCTCCCTTCCACTCTCTCTAAAAATCAATGAAAAAAAATATCCTCGGGTGAGGATTAACTACAACAATAAAAAATTCCAACAGGACAGAATGGAGCTCCTGCATATATGTGAATTTATATATGACAGAAGCGGCATGTTATACCAATAGAAGAAAGGATGGATTAATAGAACATGCTGGGAAAACTGGTCTTCTCTATAAGAAGAAAAATAAAATTAGATTTCTTCTGCACACAATACATACAACTCCGAAAGGATTAAAAATCTACATGTGAAAGGTAAACATGAGGAAAATTATATAAATGTTATCTTAAAGCACATAATTGGTAGAGTGAAATGACATATATTAAAGACACTAGCATGGATATCATCAACAGGGAGGGTAGGAATGGGGTAAAAGAGGAAGAAGGAAAAATAAACAAAATAAGTATCTTGTTAGTGGTAATGATAAGAGAAAGCCATGGACTGAGGAGTTTGAGTATTTAATTTTGTTGGCCTAAGGTTAACAAAGAGCAGGTAGGTTTCAATCATCTAAAGCAGTGGTCGGCAAACTCATTAGTCAACAGAGCCAAATATCAATAGTACAACGATTGAAATTTCTTTTGAGAGCCAAATTTTTTAAACTTAAACTTCTTCTAACGCTACTTCTTCAAAACAGACTCGCCCAGGCTGTGGTATTTTGTGGAAGAGCCACACTCAAGGGGCCAAAGAGCCGCATGTGGCTCGCGAGCCGCAGTTTGCTGACCACTGATCTAAAGGATATCAAAGGAATATAAAAACACACATAAATTATACCATATACAGAGATTGAAAAGCTTTTTCTAAACCTTGTCAGTACTTAATAGCAATAGAATCCTATCTCTAGGTAAAACTATCCATGTCTTAGCTTTTAAACTTTCCCTTTCTGTATCCATATGTGCTAAATTCTGGAAATATACCTCAGTTCCACTTTCCTTACTGAAAGAGAAAAGGCAGTGTTTTGTTTTTCTTCACAGGAAGGAAAGGAGCTAGTGTAATTAACAGCACACTTTTGCCCAAGTCAATGAGTATCAGTTGGCTAAATTTGAGAGACATTTTCCAATTTAAATACTATAACAAACTTATAGTTTTATGCCCTGGCTACTTTAATAATAACCATAGCATTCATTTCCTGTACAGGTACCTTTGAAATAGAGAGTAACTTGGTTCAATTTTAACATGAATATATCTATTTGATTTCATAGTATACCAGGGGTTGGGAAAGCTGAAAGCATATTGACATACCAATTCTTTTATTCGTTTTCTGTGTCTACTATGTGGATTGTTCAAATGACTGGTAAGATCAAATATTGTTGGTATTGCATTATCTCGAAGAACTGTCCTATAAGGACTCTGAAAAAGAAAAATGTGTTAATTCAGAGCTAGTCCTTAAGAATATATTACATATAAATAAAATTCTACATTAATGATTTTTCCAGTACTCCTTCAACTCCAGCTCTAAAGTATAGAGAGACCTGAAGAATTGATAGTGTCAATCCAAATCAGCTTATTATTTCTAGCTCTTTTCATATTTGCCCTTTTGGTAATCATACTATTATAAATTAGGGAATTGAATTAATGATATGCATAAAAAGTAAAATGTATTTGCATATTGCATATCCTATATAATAAATGGCTAATATGCAATTCGACCAAATGGCAGAACGACCAGTCGCTATGATGCACACTGAGCACCAGGGGGCAGACGCTCAATGCAGGAGCTGCCCCCTGGTGGTCAGTGCACTCCCATAGGGGGAGTGCCGCTCAGCCAGAAGCCAGGCTTACGGCTGGCCTGGCGAGCGCAGTGGCGGTGGCGGCAGCCTCTCCTGCCTCCATGGCAGCACTAAGGATGTCCCCTGAGGGCTCCTGGACTGCGAGAGGGTGCAGGCTGAGCTGAGGGACACCCTCTCACCCCGAGTGCTCAAATTTCATGCACCGGGCCTCTAGTATATATATATATATAAATATTTCTAACTCAGAATCCCAGCTATTTTATCTATTCTGTTTTTCCATGAGCCCACTCAATCTATAGTAGGCACAAAAGTTTCTAAGAAAATCTAGTGCATGTTCTATAATAAGTTTTCCCTCCTTTACCTGTGTTCAGTCCATTTTTGCTATTATTTCTGAGAGGCACAATGAAATAATATTGGACTGGGACACATGAGACTTAGAAACTAGTCCAAACTCTAACAGTGATTCACCATATATAGTATATAATACATATAATACTTTCCCTTTTTAGACCTCAGTTCCTTTCTGAATAAAATTCAGGCATTGAACTAGATCCATATTTCCAAAAAATGAAAATGTTCAGATACTAATGATCAAAATGCTTGCCATTTCAGTTATGCCATCTGTACTTTTACACAATCTACCCACTTTTTTAGTTAACATTGTATTAAGCAATAAAAATTACAAAATAATGGTTTGATGGGCTGGTTATATTTTTAACACATTAAAAAACTTCTAAAATAAAAAGTGATGCATGTGCCACCTGAAATCACTCATACCCCAGTGATATCCTATATAATGAAAGGCCAATATGCAAATTGTCCCCTCGGGAGTTCGACCGACAGGGAGTTTGACTGCTCACTATGACGTGCGCTGACCACCAGGGGGCGGCCAGCTGGCAGCCAGCAGCTGGGGAAGGAAGGGCCCAATAGGCCCTGATCGCCAGTCAGGCCTAGGGACCCTACCTGTGCACGAATTTCGTGCACCGGGCCTGTGTGTGTGTGTGTGTGTGTGTGTGTGTGTGTGTGTGTACGTACACACACACACACAATCACACTTTGCAAACACTGAAATAGGTACTTCTAAATCCCCTTATAATTCAGATGTTCTTATTGAAGAATGACTATGCTCTATTCTAATTCCTATTAATGCAACCCAACCTGGCTAAAAGCTAGATGCATACTTTGATGAAGACAGTTTTCACAGCCAGCCCAAAGGAAGTCAGGTGGGACAAGAAGTTTATTAAGAGGCAGAAAAGCAGATGGATAACTGCTACTACATTCCCTCCCAGCTCATCCAGAGAAGCAGTGTCAATAATTTCTTCCCAAATTTGCACTGATAAAGACACTTCATTTTAAAAAGCTTTCTCCAGAGCAGTGATTGTTTCAAAGCTGACTATTAAAGCCTGGTCAAAATATATGCCAAACAAAAATAACTTCTATATTTTTACCCAGGGAAGGAAGGTTAGAAAGATATAAAGGAAAGTACAGTTTACTCTTGAAAAACATGGAATTAAACTGCACAGGTACACTTACATGTGGATTTTTTTCAATAAGTATTGCAAATGTATTTTCTTAAGCTTATTTTATTGTAAGAATACAGTATATAATAAATATAACACACAAAATGTGTTACTTTTTTATTTATGTTATCAGAAAGGATTCCCAGTCAAAAGTAGGCTATAAGTTTTCAGAGAATCAAAGTTATACACAGATTTTCAACTGCGTGGGGTATTAGCACCACCAACCTCTGTGTTATTCAAAGGTCAATTCTATATAACTAAAGAAAACACACTACCTTGGGTTTTATCCAAAGAGCTGTTAAACACTTTATCTGGGAAGAATTTCTATTCAGGTTCAGTATTTTCTAGTTCAATCCCATGCCTCATAAAAAACACACAAAAGAAAACCTCTTTCTTTTCTTTTTTAAAAAGTTTATTTAGAAAGTTACAGAGGTAGTAGAAGTGAGCCAGCTGGGCTGCATAGCCTCAGGAAACAAGTTACAGAAGCAAAAGAAGGGCCCTTGGAGCTTAGGAGAGAGAAAGGCAAAGGTGGTACACCTGGGGGGAAGAGGAGAAAGGCAGGCGAGCTCCTGAGAGGGGGAGCACCTCAAAATCTATTTCTTAATGATACCCAGCTTCTAATGCTGGGCCAATTATCCCGACTCTACTATGAAGTCTGAATCAGGGATTGATTCAGGACACAGTCATTGAAGGGAGCAAAAGCTATACAATACCCAAAGCATCTCATCTTTCCCACTTAGTAATCTTCTCAAAAAGTAAGCATACACGCATACAGAATCAACTCTTGGTATCACCAATTATTACATAAGGAGAGGAGGGATAAAACATTCTAATACATGTTTAAAATTCAAATTCATTTGCTATCAAAAATATTAAAGACCAGAAAACAATATATAGAAAACATGCAACTTTTAATACATATTTATCTATAAGTATGTATGCCTAAAAGGGCTATATTCAATTAATGTGTTTGATCATTTTAATGCAGTATCAAGATTTAATCTTTAACTGCTGAATTAAGGTTTGAGTATAAAGCAATGATCTTACTCTAGCATTAAAGTTAACACTTGGCTTTGGTTGAACTAGCCATGAATGTTTACTAATAAGACTTTAAATGCCAAATTAATGAAGTTAATACTCGTAAATATTTGAATACAGATCGTAGGCAATCCAGCTTTTAATAGCAATACCTTCTAAATAAGTTTAAAAAATTCTCACATTTGAATTAATTTATTCAAGATTGAAGATTCATGTGGAAGTTTAAAGAGCAAGTTTATTCATTGACTAAACAAGAATATGAGAATAAACTGTTAAATTTCTCATATTAATCTTGTTGGAATTATCTAATTAAGAGACCATATTTATTACTAAAATAAAAACATAAAAATGCATAAGGCTTGTGTATTTAAAATAATAATTTGGGACTGTTTTACGTATTGTCAAAAACATAAAAGTAGTTTGCCTTTTAACATAGTAAATCTCTTATTTTGGTTGGTCATGACTATTATTACCCTCTTAACAAAGCAAGGCAAAATTATTCCTCAAATATTTTGTGATTAAACTGTTGAACCGGAATTGGCTCACCTCCCAATGACTTCACAAGTATCTGCTTCAAATAATTTTGAGAAATAAATAACCCAATCATTCTTTAGTTTTCTGGTGCCTCTGCAAAATGTATCTGAAAAAAATACCAAAATAAATTCTGCATAACAATATATAGTGCACCTTAAATATCAAGTTTATATCTATCCCAAAATCTGGGATGATACATTAGCTATACCTAAATAAGAATATATGTATTATTTAATAAAACTGTCTTCCTAACTAGTTTTTAGTGTTTCAAGTCTACTCCATTTCAATCAAATCTGCCCTATGCATGCCCTTTATGAATCCTACCAATAGAAATAAAGAGGGTTAAAAATCTTAGACCTCAGGAATTATCATGTCTAATCTCATTAGAAATTGGGGCTCAATAGGGAAAGTGACTTGGCCAAAATAAAAGTTAACAGTTATTAGTAGTAAGAGAGATCCAGGTCTTAATATAAAATTGCAAATTATTGATGGAAATGTTTTTTTACATTAATTGTATGATCTGCTTCCTGTTGGTTCTAACAGTACTTAAAAAAACAAATACATGAAAACAAAGAGCTCCATTCCTCGAAGAAGATTTTACTCATAAAAAAGCTCTAGAGAAGCTGCTCCAAATAAAAACACCAACTTTATCTTAAATAAATGTACACTTTCATAATAGCTTAAAAATTGTCTGAAGGCTACACAGGAAGTTTACAAGTGGTTAGTCAGCTCCAAATCTGTCTTCATCTTAAAAAAAAAAAATATAGTGGAGGGGTATAAAGATACCCTCCAACATTGATAAAGATTTACACTTCCAACCAGAGACTGAATGAGTGAGAGAGAAAACAAAAACCAAGTCCTTCTATTACTTACAGTTCTACAGATCATAGAGGTCTCAAAGTGTTTGGCACATAATCGATAATGTTTATTTAGTTGATCAGGTGTTTTATCTTCTAAGTCTGCTCTCCTACAATTTTCCACCCACTTCTGGCATCTATAAATAAAACCAAAATACAATTATGGAATATGAGCTCAACGTTTAAATTTCAGCATTTAGTTTCAAGGCAAATAATATTATGGACCATGGATTCCTGGTCCCCTCTACCCACAGAACATAACATAATTTAGTGAAGTTGATTAATAACAAAAATGAGAGCTGGAAGAAACCTTAGATATCATTTAATGCATTTAATTACAGACATGATTAAGAATTAACTTGCTAAGAGTCATGTACAAAATCAGCAGCAAAAATGAACTTAAACCCCCGTCTTTTAAATCCCAGGACTCCAAGCATCAGAGAGGATTCAATCACACCAGCAGTACAAATAAAAAGTTGCACACCATAAGATGAATAGCCTAACATTCCCCTCAGGATTTCAACTTAAACAAGCATATAAAGCAACACTGCCATTGTAGAAAATTAGTAAGTAAATGTTTAATAAATAACTACAGTTTCTTATGGAAGCATGACAGTCTTACTACTAAAATGATTTATTAATTACAATGATATGCACAGACTAGATTTCAAGCTCCATGAATGCAGGGATTGCGTCTACACAATCTAGTTCACAGAAGGTGTTGAATATAGTGAACAAGACAAAGTCCATGCCTTCTTAGTGCTTAAATATCTGCAGAAAAACAAATAATAAACACTAATAATGAGCCAGACACTGTTCTAAGTCCTTTCCAAATTATTATTATCCCTTTTGTGCAGAAGAAGAAATGAAGGCACAGAAATGTTAAGTAATTGGCTAAAGGTAACAACTAGATCTTTCTTGCATTCCTCAAATTTCTAGGAATAAAATTCTGCCATGAATAGTGCCACAAATTTGGAAACATTTATAATTATATCATAGTATTTTTTCTTACGTCTCAACATCACAATTCACCCCTCCACACACACTTTCTAACACTAATTCCCTCTTTCTCAATATATAACATTAAAACCATGGTGAAATGTTGGTTATCTAACCTAAACTAAAATTATATCTAAATTGTGCAGAATTTTATTCAGCCAAGAAGCGTTACTACTTACAATAATGATGCCTAAGATGTCTGTATTTTAATCATATAGCTACGTAATTGTGCAATATGATTATAAGCATTTCACGTTTCAATAGTATTTGGTATAAAAACTTTTTCACGGTAAGTTGCCATACTCACACAAGTTTGTTTTTAAATTATTATATCTCTGAAGACCTTCCACACAGAAGCCTACTGTACGTATTATCTCTGAACTAAGTTGAGACAGCTTTCTGATATCAAGAGCACTCAAATTCAGTACACTTATGTCTTCCATATTAAATACCTAGAGGTAAATCTAGTGCAAGACCTCTAATAGAAAACAAATTTTTAAATAAATAAATGGGATATACAAGTTCATGGATTGGTATACGGAATTGTAAAGATATCAATTCTCCCTAAACTGGTATACTGATTTAATACAATCAAAATCCCAACAAGTTCTTTTGTGCATTTGTGTGTGTGTTTGAGAGAGAGACGACAAAATGATTCTAAAACTTTTTATACAGAAATCCAAAGGCCCAAGAGTAGTCAAAACAATCTTGAAAAAAGAAAGCTAAAAAAATCCACACCAGATATTAAAACTCATTATAAAGCTTATTAAGACAGTGTGTTATTGACATAGGATAAAACAACAGAACAAAATGGAGAGCTATGGATACTTAAGACAAAAGTACCTAGGCACAGCAATAAAGACAACTTCTTAATAGTACTGAGTCAGTAAAGAATCTTGACCCCTATTTTTACACCATATATACAAAAAACATATTCCAAATGAATTATCGACATAAATATGAAAAGTAAAACAATAAAACTTCTAAAAGACAACAAAGGAGACTATCTTCTTTACCTTGTAATAGACAAAGATCTCTTAAAGGCAACAGAGCACTCAAAAAGAAAAGATGAATTAGGCTACTTTCAAGATAATAACTGTTCATTAAAAGAAATAATTTAAGAGTGAAATGCAATCCACAAAATGGAAGAAGGTATCTGCAATACATATACCCAACAATGAACTCATATCCAAAATATACATGAAGAACTCCTACAAATAAACCAGACAACCCAAGGTAAAAACAGACAAGAGACTTGAACAGGCAATTTGCAATTATTCAGATGGCCGATACACAACAAAATGTTACTACATACCCAGAAGAATGACTACAGTGTAAAAGAGATAATACCAAATATTGATGAGAGGTGGCACAACTCAGCCTATCAACAGTAGAAAGGAATAATATTTGGCAAAGGGAATGAATGAGCTTAGCTAGATCTCACAAACATAATGTTGAATAAAACAAACCAGGCATGCATACTATGTGATTCCTTTTATATTAAATTCAAGAATAGATAAAACTTAACTATGGTGATTGTGCAGATAAGAGTTAATAGAGCAAGCCTGAGATTGCTATCCTTAGAAAGGCTTGCTTATAAGATTGGCTATTTGGCTAGTATCTGGGTACTTGGCTGCTAAATAGTTTCCTACACTGACATAAAACTTGCCCTAACTCGGCCATGGCCGGGTTGCTCAGTTGGTTGGAGCGCCATCCTGATATGCCAAAGTTGCAGGTTCAATCCCTGGTCAGGGCACATACAAGGATCAAGCAATGAATGCATAAATAAGTGAAACAACAAATCAACGCTTCTCTCTCCCCCCTCCCTCCCTTCCTCTCTCTCTAAAATCAATTGTTTAAAAATTGCCTTAACTAATAAGGTGGCAATTATTAGTTATATAAAAAACCTGCCTTCTGGGAGTCTGGAACTTTAGTATATGCTAGGCAGAGTGTCTATGTGACCAGACTCCAATAAAATCTTCAGGCGCTGGGTCTCTAATGGGCAGATGCTGCATTTTTATTGCTGCATGTTGCTGCATTTTTATTGCTGAGAGAAGTGGGCTCTGTGTGACCCATCCCGCCAAGGGAGGGAACTGTGTCTTTCTCCCCTTATGATCTGATGTGTGTTCCTACTACACTGCTGTAATAAGTCTTAGCTGTGAGTAGTACAGCTATATACTGAGTCACACGGTCAATCTCTGAATAAGGGGGTGGCTTTGGAAACACCCAACACAGTGATGATAGAATAGTGGATACATTTAGGGAGGGGTAACAATTAGGAGTGGGCAAAAAGGAGGCTTTCTGAGGTGCTGGTAATGTTCCATATCTAGAACTTTAGGAGGTATGTTCATTCAGTAAAAATTCATCAAGTTCTAGACTACCATTTTTGCACTTTTCTCTATGCATGTCATCCTATATAATAAAGAGGTAATATGCAAATTGACCATCACTTCAACACACAAGATGGCCACCCCCATGTGGTCAAACATGGCTGCCCCCATGTGGCCACAAGATGGCTGGCAGGCAAGGGCAGTTAGGGGTGACTGGGCCAGCAGATGAGGGCAGTTGGGGGCAACCAGACCTGCAGGGGAGGGCAGTGGGGGGAACCAGCCCTGCAGGGGAGGGTAGTTGGGAGGGACAAGGCTTGCAGGGGAGGACAGTTGGGGGGGACCTAGGCCTACAGAGGACAGTTGGGGGGAACCGGCCCTGAAGGGGAGGGCAGTGGGGGGAACCAGGCCTTTAAGGGAGGACAGTTAGGGGCGACCAGGCCAACAGGGAAGGGCATCTAGGGGTGACTGGGCCAGCAGGGCAGTTGGGGATGACCAGGCTGGTAGGAGAGGGCAGTTAGGGGCGACCAGGCTGTGACCAGGCTGGCAAGGGAGGGCAGTTAGAGGTGACTGGGCCAGCTGGGGAGGGCAGTTGGGGGCAACCAGGCCTGCAGGGGAGGACAGTTAGGGGTGACCAGGCCAGCAGGGGAGGAAAGTTAGGGGCAACCAGGCTGGCAAGGGAGGGAAGTTAGGGGTGACTGGGCCAGCAGGGGAGGGCAGTTGGCGACGACCAGGCCTGCAGGGGAGGACAGTTAGGGGTGACCAGGCCTGCAGGGGAGGGCAGTTGGGGGTGACCAGGCCTGCAGGGGAGCAATTAGGCATTGATCAGGCTGGCAGCAGAGTGGCTAGGGGGAATCAGGCAGGCAGGTGAGCGGTTGAGAGCATGCAGTCCTGGATTGTGAGAGGGATGTCTGACTGCCGGTGGGATTGGGCCTAAACGGGCAGTCGGACATCCCTCAAAGGGTCCCAGATTGGGGAGGGTGCAGGCTGGGCTAAGGGACACCCCCCCCCCGTGCACGAATTTTGTGCACCAGGCCTCTAGTATATCAATAAAACAACTTCCCCTTCTCTTCAATAACCAACTAATCTAATGTGTGTGAAGCCTGACAGTGAAGTCAGACCACTGGGGAGTTGTTTGATATGTTAATAATATTCTATATATTTTTTAATCCAGGAAAAAGTTTCATGGCATGGACATGTCACTCTGAAAATCCAACAAGCCATACATTTATAATTTGCAATCTTCTTTGTATATGTTTTATATTAATAGTTATAAAACAATAAATCTTTCTTACATACATACATATAATACTTACATACCTGTATATCTATATATATAAAAGGCTAATATGCTAAGTGTCCCTCCGACCATCCGACCGGTCGCTATGACACACACTGACCACCATGGGGCAGACACTCAACGCAGGAGCTGCCATGACATGCACTGGCCATTTATGAGAAATGGCCACGTGGACATGGCACTGACAAAGCAATACTCAGCTTCCCCCAAGTGGGATACAGGCACAGCCACCACCCCTGAGTGACAGCCCACCAAGTCGCAGCTGACGCTGCCAAGACCCCATGGCACAAAATGTGGCCCACAGCCCAGCCCAGCCCAGAAACGGTGGCTGTAGGCGCCAGGTAATGACAGCAAGTAGCAACGCCTGGCTTCCTCTCCCTAGTGACTAGCCTCTTTGGAGTTTCTTCAGCCCAGGAACAGGACTTGCTTTATAGCCAGGTGCAAACATTTTACACTTTAACCAAAGGTCTGTGAAGCGATTTCACATGCCTCATCTCATTTGATCCTCACAGAAGTCCTGGAGTAGGTAGATAGGAGACTCGGTAGAATCCTATTTTCTTTTCATTAGCCGGAAAACAGAGATTTCCAAAGTTTAGAAACTTGACCCGAATGAAAAGAAGAAATGGTGAAACTTGAAAATGACTTCAGGTTTTCTCACAACACAGAATATAATCAAACACTGCTACTGTTAAATATTCCACCCTTTGTTCTCCCTGTGTGATGTACAATAATAATCTGCTTCATGTTGATATTTACTAAGTGTACTGGTTAACAATGTGGATTTCATAATCAAAGAAAACACAATAATTTCAAGAGAAACATCAAAAGTGCTTTATTCAAAGTAATGTCCATTGCTAGCTACACATTTCCCCCACCTTCCAGGTAATTTGTGGATACTGTCCCAATAGAACTTTTCTTGTTTTGAGGCAAACCATTCAGAGACCCAATTTTCCACTTCTTCGTACATTTTGAAGTGCTGCTCAGAAAGTGCCATCGATCGGAACAAGTGGTAATCTGAAGGAGCAAGGTCTGGTGAATACAGCCGGTGGGTTAATACTTCCCAGGCATGACCTTTTAACATGTCTTTAACTGGTTTTGAAGTGTGTGATGGTGCGTCATCATGAAGCAAAATTACTTTGCCATGTCTTCTGGCACATTCTGGTCGTTTCATGATCAAAGTGTGGTTCAAATTGATTATTTGTTGTCAGTAGTGATCAGTATTAACAGTTTCACCTGGTTTTAGAAGCTCATAATACACCACACCTTCCTGATCCCACCAAACACAGAGCAATGTGTTTCCAAAGCGATTTGGCCTTGCAGTCGATATTGATGGATGACCTGGATCAACCCATGATTTTGTGCATTTGGGATTCTCAAAATAAGTCCACTTTTCATCGCCAGTCACAATTTGATGCAAAAAAGACTTTCTTTCGTGCCACTGAAGCAACATTTTACTGATGACTTTTCAGCTTTCCACTTGTCTTTCGTTCAGTTGATGTGGCACCCATTTTCCTTCCTTTAAAATCTTTCCCATTGCTTGTAAACAACCAGAAATTGTTTGCTGAGCAATGTTTAATCTTTCTGCAAGTTGTTTTTGACACGCATCTTCACCCAATAATGCTTGTAATTGTTGGTCTTCAAACTTTTTCAGTTGATCTGGACATTCTTTGTCTTTCACATCGAAATCATCACTTTTAAAGTGTTTAAACCAGCGTTCACAAATATCTTGAAATGGAGCATGTTCACCATAAGCTTCCCAACGTATTCAGCAGCACTTTTCTTCAAAATAATGAATTAAAACTTCCCGCAAATGCTCTTTTTTTTGGCATGAAATTTGACATTTTTAAGCGTAAAAATATCTATGATGTTAACACCTTCACAAAACTTGACATATGAAGTTTTGAGGCTTGTTGTCAATACAACAAAAGAGCATACATATCAAATCGCATGTATATCAACATATGTATAACTCCATCTATTGAAAAAAATGCGCAATATTAACCGGTACACCTAGTATTGCTGTGTTGCTGACAATTACCTGAAAGAGAAGGTGGGGTGCTTCATTGGGCTGGAAAAAGTTTAGCTAAATCAGAAAGCAGGTCTAGTTAAGCAAGTCTATCTATATCTATATACATAAAGCTCTCACTGGCGCCAATCGCACACATGAGTTTCCATCTGGCATTGTCGATCGTGAGTTTGGTTGACCCTTCTATTATAGAGAAAGGGCGAATAGCGATATTAAAATATTGCTTTTAATTAATTTCCTTTCAGTGTGCATGAATTCATGCACCGGGCCTCTAGTATACATACATATATACCATCACACACACACTTATATCATCATCTCTCAATTGCAGTTTTTTTAAATCAATGTTGCTCCTTTCCTAGCTCTCTCTGTCCCATGCCCTGTATTCCAGACTCTGTCATACTTTCCTTTAACAGAATGGAATGACTCCGCAAATTCATCTACTTCCAAATTGATCTTTTGTTCTTCTCTAACCCCTTCTCCCTGCTGCAGAGTAAAGGTTTTAAAAAGCTTGTATAGGAATGTCTTTCCCTGCTTATAATCTTTTGTGGCTTCTCATTACTCTTAGAATAAAAACCAACTCCTCACATGTCTTACAAGACCCTGCACAATTTGTACCTTGTCCACCATCCCACCCTATCACACCACCCTTCCACTCTCTCTGCCTTCCTCACAGGCCTTCAGTTTCATGAATGCACTGTGGTCATTTCTATTCTAGGGCTGTTCCCCATGCTGTTTATTCAGCCTAGTATCCTCTTTATTACTTTTTCACTTCTTTTGCATTGGAAAGCCTGTGCAAAGATCACCCCTCAGATCTTAGCTTACATGTCATTTCTTGATAGAAACTTTCCCTGATTCAGATGTGTATCCATATGTGTGTGTAGATGCGTATGTATATACACACACACAGGTAAGTAAGCCTCCCCCGCCTCACTTCTCTGTATATGGTCTCTCAACATCCTAAATGTATCCTACCAGTTTATTACCATCAGTATAAACATATCCTAGTATCTCCCATCTTAAAAACTTCCTTATCCCTCATACTCTACATAGCAAAACTAATTAGAGTCCATTTTCATTGTATCCACTTTCTTATCTCACATTCTTGACTCAAGGCTTCTGCTTTTATCCCTTTTCCACTGAAACTGCTCAACATTATCAATGACTTCCATCCTGCCAAATCCAATGGTCACTTTCTATCTTAATTTTTTTCCTTCAATGATCTCCTACTAATATGTCACATTTCTAAAAACATATTCCAAGGACCATTTTTTAAAAAAAGGTTTAATGGCCAAATAATTTTGAGTAATAGTACATATTTATCCTACTTTTGGGGTTTTAGATATTCCTGTGGGATCGTGAACAAAGTAGCTAACCTCTCTGTGTCTGCTTTGGTTATCTGAAGCAAGGACTATCTCAAAATTGACTGCAAGTGTTATATGAAACAACGTACATAAAACACATAGAATATAAAGTGTTCTATAAGAAGTTTTATTATTGCAACTCACAGCATTGTTTGAAGGATTAAATGAGATGCTATGAAAGTACTTTAAGATCATATTTTAGCCCTAGCCAGTTTGGCGTAGTGGATAGAGCGTCGGCTTGCAGACTGAAGGGTCCCGGGTTTGACTCTGGTCAAGGGGACATGCCCAGGTTGTGGGCTCAATCCCTGGGGGGGAGGGGTGTGCAGGAGGCAGCCGATCAATGATTCTCTCTCATCATTGATGTTTCTCTCTCCCTCTCCCTCTCCCTTCCTCTCTGAAATCAATAAAGATACATATTTTTTTAAAAAGATATTTTATAGAAACATTTCTCAAACTTCATAGTTTCAGGAACCTTTTACATTCTTAAATTATTGAGGACCTAAAGAGCTTTTTTTGTTTATGTGGATTTTATCTATCAATACTTGTAATTATAGAAATTAAAACTGAGACAAACTTAATACTTATTCATCCCATTACATGTTAACGAAGATAACATTCTAATGAAAAATAACCGTATTTTCCAAAACAAACAAAAAAACACTTACTGAAAATGTTCTGTTAGTTTAGTGAAAAGAATTGCATTGATTTACATCTCTCCAAAACTCTAATGTCAGGCTTAATAGAAGATAGCTAGATTCCCACATCTGCTTTTATACTTAATCTGCTGCCATATATTGTTTTGGTTGACTATATAGAGAAAATCTGGTGTCACACTGAGATGCAGCTTAAAAGGTGACTAGCCCTGGCCAATGATGCTCACTGGTTAGAGCACCGGCCTGCAAACCAAAGGGTTTCAGGTTCGTTCTCCAGCTGCGGTAGGGGAAAGTACAGGAGGAAACCAATCGATGTGTTTCTCTCACACCAATGTTTCTTTCTCTCTCTCCCACTCCCCACCCCATACCCCCTTGGGTGAGGATTAACAAAAATAAGTTAAAAGGTTATTAAAATATTAGAGGCCCGGTGCACAACATTCGTGAATTGGGGGTGGGGGGGGCCGTGCACGCGCACATCACTCAGTCCGGCCTGCGCCCTCTTACCCTCTCACAGTCTGGGACCGGGGAGTGGGCCTAAGCCAGCAGGCGAACAACACCCGAGGGGTCCTTAGCGCTGCCACGGAAGCAGGAGAGGTTCCCGCAACCAACACTGCTCTCACCAGCCGTGAGCCCAGCTTCTGGCTGAGCAGCGCTCCCCATGGGAGCGCACTGACCACCAGGAGGCAGCTCCTGCATTAAGCGTCTGCTCCCTAGTGGTCAGTGCGTATCATAGCAACCGATAGTTCCGCCACTCGGTTGATTTGCATATTAGCCTTTTATTATATAGGATTCCTCCTTTTCCACAAAACTGTGGATGTTCTTATTAGATACCACAGTAAAACTCCACCAAAAATCTTTCTTAAAGATTAGTTGCAATGTGGAATCTGAAACCAGACCAATGAGCTTTTCACACTCTGTGGTTACAATAAAGTCCATTGGTCTATCTTGTACTTTGAATATAGCTTTTTCCATGCAAGTCTTTGTAAAATTATGAATTGGTCAATTTGGAAAATACTGAGTTATGCAGACCATCTAAATGGTAACACATTTCATTATCCTATCTAATAAAAGGGTAATATGCAAATTAACCACCACTCAGTCACAAAGACAGCGGTGCCCATAGCGGCATGGGTGCTGGACACTGGTGGCGTCGCCCTGGCAACAAGCCCCAGCGTCCCGTGCACCCCGGCTCGTGGAGGGAGGGAGGGAGGGCAGGCCTCTAGCCAGAGGCCGGCCGGGACATGGGACACTGGTGTCGTTGCAGGCTGGGCTGAGGGACCCGCCCGAGCCCCCCCCTCCCCACCGTGCATGAATTTCATGCACCGGGCCTCTAGTACAATATATTTTAAAAGTCATAACTATCAATATCACCATTGATCTCATCAGAATAGTCCTGTTAAGTATTAGAGAGCTGTCAAGTTCAAGGAGGTGCATATGTTTTTTCCAAATTTCTATTTTTGCTTGAGTGCTTGATATCAGTTGTTTTCTTTGGAGTGACAGGCTTATTACATTAATTTCTGAGAAAATGTCTACTAAACACCTACATTTGAATAATCATACTTAGAAAATTTTAGAAAACACATTATATAATTATTAGAGCAATGATGTTATTATATAATATATAGCCCCTGAAATACTCCACTGTATACTTTTGAGAGAATGAGCATGAAAAGGCAAATAATGACAGTGTTACTATAAAAATAGTTTTTACCTTGGGATTCTTTGAAAGGGTCTTGGGAACTCTTCATGAGTGTTTGGAAAACCACTGTTTAACATTTTACAGCCCTCAATTACCTTTAAATTGCTAAAAAAATCTTGGAAGATCTCACCACTTTAGGGATGAGGAGGAGAAGAGGGCTTCTTCAATTGCCCAACTCACTCTTAATAGGAGCAATTCAGTTAGGTCTACTTGCACCTTCTCACTTGTTCTGGGGATGAGCCACCGTGAATGATCCCCAGGCTCCCGTTAAGCATTGGCATTAGTCAAGCCATTCTGGAGAAATCAAATTTTGGCCCATTGTTTGTTTGTTTTTTAACTTTAATTTTAGGTAATCTATGACCTCCCTGCCATTGCCCTAAGTGATTTGATTCTATCCTATCTAATAAAAGAGTAATATGCAAATTAACCATCACTCCGTCACAAAGATGGCGGCACCCATAGCCACAAGATGGCGGCACCCAGTCCCCTCAGTCCCGCCGCTGGAGTGTCCAGGCCTGTCGGCCAGGCAGGGGGCGGCGGGGGTGGGAGGGGGTGAGTGGCAAGGCTGGAGTGTCTGGGCCTGTCGGCCTGGCTGGGGGTCACAGGGACCAAGTGGCGAGGCTGGATCCACCCCCTCTGACGGCAGATCCAGCCTCGCCACTCCACTGCTGCTGGAGTGTCCAGGCCTGTCTGCCTGGCCAGGGGTCGCGGGGACCAAGTGGCGAGCAGGCTGTCAGTGGGGGTCAGTTGGGGGTGATCAGGACAGTGGAGGGGGGGGGGCAGTTTGACGTGAGCAGGTCAGCAGGGGGGCAGTTGGGGATGAGCAGGCCAGTGGGGAGGGCAGGTGGGGGCGAGCAGGCCAGCAGGGGGGGCAGTTGGGGGCAAGCATGCTGGCACGGGGGGCAGTTGGGGATGATCAGGCTGGTGGGGGGCATTTGGGGGCAAGCAGGCTGGCGGCAGGGAGCAGTTGGGGGCAAGCAGGCCGGCAGGCAGAGTGGTTAGGGGCAATCAGGCAGGCAGGCAGGTGAGCGGTTAAGAGCCAGCAGTCCTGGATTGTGAGAGGGATGTCCGACTGCCTGTTTAGGCCCAATCCCTGTAAACTGGCAGTCAGACATCCTTCGAGGGGTCCCAGGTTGGAGAGGGTGCAGGCTGGGCTGAGGGACACCCCCCCATTGTGCACAAATTTCATGCACCGGACCACTAGTTATTTAATATTAAAAGGAAGGGCACATTAATGCCACTTTTTCTAAACTGGTAAGAGCTATTATGGTATGAAATTCCACATTGTGTCCTTTATTAATTATATTCTTGAATTTAAATTACTTTTAAATAGCTGTTTCTAAAAGTGTGCATAAAATTTATAAATATGATGAATGGGAAATGTACTACTTAATAGCATAAATATACTTACCTTCATTGTTAGTTAAAAATGTTAACTTTTGAAGAATAGATAAGTTAGCAATGTCACCTTTTATCTACCTTCCCTAAAACTCATTTATAGAAAAAAACTACTTATAACTAAGAACCCTAAAAATACTGTTATCCTATATCCTATATAATAGGGTAATATGCAAGTAGACCGAACAGAACAACTGAACAACCAATCAAAGCATAATATGCTCATGATATGCTAAGGCTGCTCAACCGCTCACTATGACGTGCACTGACCACCAGGGGGCAGATGCTCCAACCAGTAGGTTAGCTTGCTGCTGGGGTCCAGCTGATCGGGACTGAGCGAGATGGGCCAGACATGCCCTGGAGCCCTCCCGTGGTCCCTCCCAGGCCCAATCGTGCATTGGTGGGGTCCCTCAGCCTGGCCTGCGCCCTCTCGTAATCTGGGACCCCTCAGGGGATGTTGGAGAGCTGGTTTCAGCCCAATCCCACAGGCCACTTCCCTTGGGAGGGCACCAGACACAGGGCTCATGGCTGGTGGGAGCCTCTCCCAATCGGGACTGATTGGGCACAAGCCCGCGGCAGGCACAGTGGGGCCAGGATAAGCAGGAGCGGTAGGTAGGAGCTGCAGGCGGCATTGGACTGCAGGTGGCATTGGACTGCAGGTTTCAGCCCCATCCCTGCAGGCCACCCAGAGGGACCCCACCTGTGCTTGAATTCGTGCACCGGGCCTCTAGTTAATTCAGTAAACACCTCTGGAAACTACTTATTATAATTAATTCTGCTCAGGGTAAAAAAGAAACTGTCAAATAGAGTAGAATTTGAAATCCTATACTATTGGAAGATTTGGTTTGGATAAAAAGACCTTGAATACATTATGTTAAGTAAAATAAACCAGGCATAAAAGGACAATAATTGTATCATTCCACTTACATGAAATACATAGAACAAATTCATGGAGACTAAAAGTAGGTCAGAAAGGATGGAATGCTGGGGGGAGAGGGGTATTGCTTAATGGTTACACTTTTTGCTTGGGGTAATGAAAAATCTTTGGAAATATATAGTGGTGATGGTTGCACAACATTGTGAATGTAATTAATGCCACTGACTTATACACTAAAATAATTAAAATGGCAATTTTGTTATGTATATTTTATCAAAAAATTTTTAAACTAATAATGTAAAAATATACTGAAAATCACTGAATTGTACTTTTTTGTTGTTGTTAATCTTTACCCGAGGATATTTTTTCAGTTGATTTTTAGAGAGAGTGAAAGGGAGAGAGGGAGAGGGCCAAGGAGGGAGGGAGTGGGAGGGAAGAGGAAGAGAGGAGAGAGAGAGACATCAATGTGAGGGAGATACATGGATATATCCACACACACCAGGACCAGGTCGGGGGATCGAACCTGCAACCCAGGTACATACCCTTACTGAAATCGAACCTGCCACCCTTCGTTGTGAGAGGGTGTCACTCTAACCACTGAGCAACATGGGCCAGGACTGAATTGTACACTTTTAATGGATGAACTGTTTGGTAAGTGAATTATATCTCAATAAAAAATGTTCTTTTAAAAGTTAAAAGTTTTTTTAAAAGTTAATTTGTCCTGAAACACTCAAAGGACTAGGTACATGAAAAGGACACAGACTTGCTCAGTATGACCCTGGGGACAAAACTAGGACTTCCAAACCATAAATTATAAGGAGGCATATATTTCCACTCAAAACAAAGAAGAAACAATAGCTAAAGCTGTCCAGAATCCTCAAATGTCCCCAGGGCAAAGCAGAGAACCATCACTGGTGGATTTTTAGGCAAAGGCCCACCAGTCAGGAATGCACAGGACAACCCCTAAGAGGTTCACAAATACCTTGAGTAGAATGCAAAAGTGTGTGTCTATGTTTTTTCCTCAAGAGTCCTTATGTTGATTCTCAAAGGGGGAATGACCCCCCCCCCAAAAAAAGGTTAAAACACCACTACAATAGAGGAAATTCCAGCATTTCAAGGGATATTGCACTAGATCTAAAAATCCCTCCCAAATCTAAGGCTGTAAACCCTACAGGCCATACTCCTGGCTAAGGAGTGTAATGAAAAGAGAAGATATTCCCAAAAATGTCCTTGGGCTAAAATTTAGGTAAAATGAAGATAATGCTTATTAGGGTAAGGCCGAGTCAGATGAAGATTCTCCTCTGCGCCCATAGAACCCAAAAATTATACCTCATTCTCCTGAGCTAGTTCCTCCTCATCTTCCTGAACTTTTAAACATTAGGAACGCTCCAGGGTGCAACCCTCCAACTTAACTCTGCTTTATTTAACATACACCCTGGCTTTAAATACTCTCTATAAACTGAGAACATCCATATTTATAATCTCCAGTCTGGAAGTCTCTAAATCCCAGACTTGTGTATTTTTTAAGGTTTTAGCTCTTAAATATTTAGGTCATTGATCTAAATATGGGCCACTTTGAGTTTATTTCTAGATATGGTTATGAAGAAAGACATCTATTCCTGAATGTCTATCAGGTGTCTTAAACTTCACGTCTCAAATCAAACCTTTAATATTCCCCATCTAAACCATTTAACTGGCTTCATATTCAAAACATATCTCGAATGCAACAACTTACTGCCACCTCCTCTACTAACCTAATTTATTGCAATCGCCGTTAACCGGTCTTCTGTTCTCACCTTTGCTTCCCTCCAATTTATTTAACATGCAGCCAGTGATCTTGTTTAAAGCATAAGTCTCTGCTCTAAACCCTTTGATGACTTCCTATCTCATCCTATCCTATCTAGTAATCTAGTAAAGAGGGAATATGCTAATTGACCATCACTCCGTCACAAAAGATGGCTGCACCCACAGCTGAGGCCAAGTTCCCATAAGGAGCCTTAACAAGCAATCAGCAGGGACTGAGGCTACGCCCTCCCCTGCTCCCATGGGGCTTGACAGGGGACCTCAGGCCACGCCCCCCCACCCAGCAGGGCTTCTCAGGGGACCTCAAGGTGCGCTTCCTGTCCTGGTGCTGGGCTAGGGGACCTCAGGCTGCGCCCCCCACCTGGCAGGGCTTGATAGGGAACCTCAGGCAACGCCCCCCACACAGCGGGGCTTGACAGGGGACCTCAAAAGGTGCGCTTCTCATCCTGGTGCTGGGTTAGGGGACCTCAGGCCATGTCCCCCATCAGGTGGGGCTTAACAGGGGACTTCAGGCTACACCCCCCACCGCAGCACCAGGCCGGGGGACCTCAGACTGCACCCCCTGCCTGGCGGGGCTTGACAGGGGACCTGAGGCTGCGCCCCCCTGCCTGGCTGGGCTTGACAGGGGACCTCAGGCCATGCCCCCCACCCGGCAGGGCTTGACAGGGGACCTTAGGCTGCGCCCCCCACCCAGCAGGGCTTGACAGGGGACCTGAGGCCATGCCCCGCCCTGGTGTCAGGCTGGGGGACCTCAGGCCCCGCCCCCAACACCAGGCTAGGGGACCTGAGGCTGTGCCCCCCTGCCTGACTGGGCTTGACAGGGGACCTCAGGCCATGCCCCCCACCCAGCAGGGCTTGACAGGGGACCTCAAGGTGCACCCCCAGTGCTGGGTCGGGGGAACTCAGGCCGCACCCCCCACCCAGCAGGGCTTGATGGGGGACTTGAGGCTGCGACCCCTCTTGGTGCTGGCTGGGGGACCTGAGGCTGCGCCCCCGCCACCCCGCCTGGCAGGGCTTGATGGGGGACCTCGGGCCATGCCCCCCACTCAGTGGGGCTTGACAGGGGATCTCAAGGCTTGCCCCCTGCCTTGTGGGGCTTGACAAGAGTGGGACTGGCCAGGTCTGGATCTTGCCCATTGGGGGGGGCCAGCCGGGTCTGGGTCTCATGCAATTTTCAGGCGCATATGGGTGGGCAGGGACTTGATTCTGGGTCCCGTGGTGCGGCCCAGACTCTGACAGGAGGAAGGTTTTCATATACATTTACTAATTTTCTTTCATCTCTGACACTTCTATTATATAGGGCAAATAGCAATATTAAATTATTTCCTCTAATTAATCCCCTTTTAATGTGCACGAATTTTGTGCACCGGGCCACTGGTATCCTATGAAAGAGACATCTTGAAAATGCCTAAAGAAAGTTGTCATTTTTTCATGGTGAAGGGACTGGAGTCCGTGTTAATGAAAACACCTTGGTGGCTGCAGTGGCTGGCAGTGGCTGCAGCAGCAGGGTGATGGGGCTGGCGCCTTCCCCTGATCAGTCTGGTCGCCTCCCGCAGAGGGAGGCCAGACTGCGTCTAGGCCCGTAAGCCATCAGCAGGACATCCCCTGAGGGCTCCCAATCTGTGAGAGGGGGCAGGCTGGGCTGAGGGACGCCCGCCCCTGCCCCCCATGCACGAATTTCGTGCACCGGGCCCCTAGTTCAGAATAAATGCCCGAAGTGCTTCCCAGGGCCTACAATGTCCTCTAACCAATTTGCCCCCACCCACACACACATACTGTTCTGGTCTCATCTTTTTCCCTCTCCCTCCTTCCTTAAACCAGCGCTAGCAGTCCATGGACTTCTGGCTGTACCTCTAACAAGCATGCCCCGCCTTTGCATTTACTGTTTCCACAGACTGGAATGCTCTTCCCATAGAAATCTTCATGGCTAGCCCCCTTACCTACCACTGGTCTTTGCTCTAATTCAACTTCTTAGTGAGGCCTTCTCTGATTACCTTATTTAAAATAGCAAGTGTGCCTCCCCTGCTACTCGTTATTCTCCTACCCCACAACATGCGGCTTTTCTCCATAGTACTGTATTTATCACACCTGACGCATGATATATTTGTCTGTTTCCCCCACCAGAAGGTAAACTCCATGAATTGTTCATTCATACACACCCAGTGCTCAGAACAATGCCAAGCGCATAGTAGGCCTTTCATAAATATTTGTGGAACTAATAAATACAAAGCATGTTATATTACAATCGTCTACTTATATTTGTCTCTTTAATGCACTGTGAGCTTTCTGCAGGCAACACTCATTCACTTGTGAATTTCCAGCACCCAACACACAGCAGGTGTGTTGATTTGAAATGACTAAATCAACCACAGGCCAAGGAAAAAATCCTCAGCCTTTGGAACAATCCCTATGCTATCACTCTGAGTGTGTAAGTTACCTCAGGAAGGCGTCAATACCAATTCCTATGCCGTCACGTGTACTTCCCTCACCCGCACCCGCTTCCACCCGTTATCCCCACAATAACCGAACGAGAGAATGAGGTAACGGCCAGAGCTAGAATTCCTATCAGGATCCAGGAGGAAGAAATTGTGACTTGACCTAAGATCAAAGAAGGTGGCCAGACTCCGACAAGAAACACTGTCCCGGGGGTGGTGCCAAGAAGAGGAAAGAGCCCGGGTGACCACCCGCTTTTGACAGCTGGGGAAACTAAAGCCCAGAGAAGAAAGCGACTGGTCCGAAATCACACAGCAAGCTAACGGGGGCAAGAACCCACTTTAACCCGCCTGCGCGCCGCCCCAGTTGCCTCTTACTTCGGGTGGTGCCCTCGGCGCCGAACCCCCGCCGGCGCACGTGCTCCGAGGTCCCCGGTGGCCCGCGCGTCCACTGCTCGCGGCCCGTTCTCCACCTGGGTCCGAGGCTGGGGTCGACGACTGTGCCTCTCCCCCCGCCTCCCACACGCCCCTCGCTGCCCGGGACCCGCGGTCTGCAGCGCGCACAGCGAAGGTGGGCCCGGGCTACCAGCTCGGCGCCTGCCGCTTACCTGGCCGGATCCCTCGGGAACCTGAAGAAGGCCAAATCCGACTGCGTGCTCTTCCGCGTGCAGTTGGGGGCCGCGCAGAAGTTCGGCATCGTCGCCCGCCCGCAGGCCGGCCCAGCGCTCCCCTCCCCGCCTCCTCAGGGCAGCCCGCCCGCCCGTCGGGGCCGGGGAGGGGAGCCTAGCCGGCCGGCCGGCTCGGCAAGGCCGGCGCGCCGGGGGGAGGGGCGGGCGGGCGGAAAGCCGCGAGGGGCAGGAGGGGCGCCGCGGTCCGAGGCCGAGCTGGGGACGCGGCTCCACAGTGCTGTGAGCGGCCGGGAGGATTTACCGCCACCACCGCCGCTGGTGCACCTCCCGCCCGCCCGGGACGCTGCCGCCTCCTTCCCACAATGCACTCTGGCGCCCGGGGGTGCCCTCTCTTCCCTTAGTCTTCCTCCCCCGCCCCTTCCTTTCCGCCGACTTCTCCTGAGGCGGGCACGCGCGAGGGAGCGGTGTGGCGAGGCGGAGGCAGGGCCTGAAGCAATGCGCCTGCGCAAGCTTACCCTGCGAAGGGAGGGAATTGCGCAGGCGGGCGTGTCTCCGGGACTCTAGAGCTGGTGAGCACAGGGCCTCTCCGGTAGGTCTGTCGTGCGCGGGATTCTGCACATCTGAGGCGAGATTGCACGTTACATCACTGGTGCTCCCCTGCTTGCTTAAGATACCACCACTTAGGCTTCTGTTGCAGAAATCGCCAGACTTTTAAGGGCCGCAGAATCGGGACGACCTCAGTGACTGACTTGTACATTCCCGGCAGATCTGGGTGCACGAGTTAGATGCAGACGTGGGTTTGTAGGTTTCATTTCCCCCAGTTTTGCAGCTACTCTTTGGCACCATAAGCCTCTCAGAACGGGCTTCCCCAGCCTCGACTGAAAGCTGAGGGGTGAAAACTCAGAAAAGCGGTTACTCTTTCCGGGTGAGGCTTCCAGAGGATCAAGAATAGCAAGCACCCTGATTCCACTTGTAGCTGGACAGAGATCGGTCCCTTTTGGATAGAGATTGGTCTCTTTGTCTTCCCCTCACAATCGTGACCTATTAACGTTCCTGTATTGTCAAAATGAGTGACCGCTATCTAGAGCAAAGGATTAGTATAAAATTTTGCGTGAAATTGAACAAGTCTGCAAGTGAGACCCACTATCTTTTAAAAGAAGCTTATGGGAATGAAGTCATGTCGAGGGCCAGAGTTTTTGACTGGCACAAAAGGTTTAAAGAAGGGCGGGAAGATGTTCGAGATGATGCCCGAAGTGGCCGTCCAGTTACTCACCGGACAGATGAAAATATCCAGAAGGTCAAGGACTTGGTTTATTCAAACAGGCAGTTAACAGTGAGGATGATGGCTGAAAAGTTAAATTTAGATAAAGAAACCGTTAGACTTATTCTGAAAGAAAACTTGAACATGAGAAAAGTTTCTGCCAAAGTTATATCCGGTATTTTGAAGGGTGATCCTAAACCTTGGAAACTTGACTTTCTTTCTGATCTTTCCAAAGAAACTAGGAAAAATAGCTTGTGTGTGAAGAAAGAGGTAACAAGTTCTGAAACATGGAGTCATCTCCAGTGTGAAGCTGGTGGGGAAATGCCCCTGCCTGTATCTCATCCCAGAATCCACTATCCTGCCAGCCAGCTTCTGCAGGCCTCCTCTTCAACAAGTCTTCCCACCAGGGCAGCTCAGGATTGGTTCACACTGTGGTGAAAGGACTGGGAGGTAGCTGACCCTGAGCTAGAAAGCTGCCTCACTGTTAGGCACCTTCATTTACTGCTTGTCTATATTCAATCTTGTCTTCCACCCTACATGCCATGGCTCTCCTAGTTACTCTGCTGGACTGTTGGGCCGGCCATCTTCCTTGCTGTTCTCCACAACTTTGAAAAACCTTTGGCTGTTAACTTCTAGTTTTTGCTTGTTCTTGATTTCTTTTACTTAACAAGTTTGGATCTCTTCACTGCCCAGGCCTTAGATCATTGTGGCTGTCCTGTTCCTATGTTCTTAACATTCTGCCTCAGGGGATCATACCAGTGAGAGGTGGGAACAGGATCTCCTGCTGGGGTCTATATCTGCCCAGGGAGGTATACTCTTCTGGGAGGACCCCAAGAGAAGGCCTCCAGTTCCAGTCTGCTTCACAGTCAGGGCCAGAGATATGGTCCAGAAGGGAGTGTCATGCTGACATAGTGAGCAATATTAAGGGTCAGTGCAGCCCAAATGATTCATTGTGACGCCTCCTCCCCCCCACCCCCCCGAATTGGTTGGCCAACCCATATTTATATTGAGCTCACAGATCTACCCCTCACAAAAGAGCTGGGTTTGTTTCATTTTAGTCCTGGGCTTTCAACCCCCCACTACCATCCCCACTCATTTGGGTATCTTCTCTGCTGGAAGAGGAGGATCTGATCCCTGAAAATATAAACCAAGGGACTCAAAACCAGGCTGTGCTGTCTGCTGTCTACATGCTCATGCTGATACCCACACAGCAGCCTGATTTTAGTAACTATCACCAACATTTTCAAGTGCTTTTTGAGCACCTGCATTTTTAGAACTTTGCTGGGCACTGATAGTGTGACCTTATGAAACAAAATCACCAAGGGCTGAGTGGACTTCATGGATGAGGTGGTTCTTGAGTGGGATCTATAAGGAAAGATGGGACAAGGGGCTAGGAAATTAGGGAGAGCTTCCCAGGCAGGTGGAACAGCATGAGACTTTGAAGCTACATTAGTAAGAAAATGATGGCACTTTTGGCTGAAATAGCAAAGTCCAAAGAGGAAGATAATGGTATTACAGAAGATTAACAATTTGGAATCATTTGCTTCCTCTCCTCTGCCCCCAACTCTATGCCAGTTTATGAATAGTGGATAGGTTTATAATAACCTACTTACTGGATTATTCTCTCATCAACCCCTTCTCCCCAAAGCAATCTATATACTAGTAAGTTCAAACCCCTTATATTTTCCTGCCTCTCTGCCAGGACTTATGGAATGGAACTTTTCTCAAGTGGGTTCCAAGTAATGAAACATCTCAGAATGTCTGGTGGAGGTGAAGGATGGTTGGTTATTAACAGCATTTCATAGGATTGGCTAATGCCTGTGTTTTACCCAAAAATTTTTACGTATAATAGCTCCTATTATTCAACTACTAAGTTAGTAAACAATATTAGTTGATAGTAGAGGTTACTGTTATTCAACAGTTATTTTTAGTTCTTTCACCGTATCTTCAAAAAAATTACAAGTTCACCACTAATATCTCTCAGTTTTGAGGCACTCTGAAACCTAGACTTTATCCCACAAATAAAAGATAACATGCAAGAAAACTCAAACCAAGCAAGATATATATAGGCTTCTACCTTCTTAGCGATTTCTAGGTCTTCTATTTCTGGACCATTACATCTTCCTACATCAGATGAGAGCCGGAGTTCCCCACAAGCACTCTATACTACATTCTGGAACAAAGACCCTGTGGCTCTCTAGTGCAACTGTGTGACTGAACTTCATATTTTAAAAAAAATACTGAATTTATTGGGGTGATGTTGGTTAATGAACCTCATGTTAATCCTTGATAATTGTTGCAGAATTGTGTACTCCTGGGCAAGGGCCAGGATCCCATAACAGTACCTACAGACATTATCTTCAACCTATTATAATACAGAGGTCCTGAGAGAACTTATATCTGGACTTATTCCCATCCTGTGCACCGAGCTGGAGTGACCCTTCCAAAGGTGCTGGACCAAGATCATGCTGGAGTATAGGATACCAGGAGCAATGTTGGCCCCTACAGGGTTTGGACACAGCAACCAGAAGCAGGTAATCAGGACTGTTAACTCATTGTTTCAAGTAGCTATAATGAAAAGGACTTAATTTATTATCTTAAGATCTTGTCCTGAGTAGAAGTCAAGTCAGATGACTACTTGAACCCAATACCCATTTGCAAAGTTTCCTAGAAAGTACTCAATGAGATGATTTCCCTGTTGTACCTCAGATTTTGCGGAAGTAAAATTACTGCCCAAACATTCATCCAGAGCAAACCACACATGACTGTTCAGAATCACTAAACCCCAGGCTAGAGCATGATCTAGGAGTATCACCAGATGCCAATGTGAATTTTGCCCCAGCCTGCACCTTGTTGCCCAGGGCTCTTGGGCTCTTGAGCTCCTGATCCTGTAGTCTCAGGGGCTCACCCATCATCATGCCCCAGGGTCTTGTCCTTGGGTTTTCTCAAACATCTCTCAATTTATTCTTCACCAGTTCGCTCTTGCTTCTCTGTTTCCCTGGTGCTTTGTTTTCTGGTTCTAGACCACACCTCCCTCCAGTAGCTGCTTTGGTCACTTTGGTGTGCTGATCTTCAATTGCCCTTTTGGTCATGGTTTTTCACTCAACTTGCAACTAACTCCACTCTCTTCTGGTTTTTAATCCCTCTTCCAGATCCTACTTCAGTCCTCAGTAAGGAAATGGTTCCAGCCCTGGCCCCAGGTTGCCTTCCTATCCTTAGAAAGTGGGATGGGCAACATGGGGGAATGTGTTCTTTTGTTTTTGTTTTTGATAAGGGGCATACAGAGAGAAAAAAGCTCCTTTCCTCACCCTTAGCCACCGGGAGTTCCACTCCCCAGCAGTAACCAATGTTACCAGTTTCTTAACCAGTTAACTGCCACGATATTTTGAATTTAATTTAAAAAGGTCCACTGCTTTCGTCTATAGATGCTTATGGCGTACAAATGGTTAAGAAGGCAATTTGATTATCTCTGGTACTCAAGAGTCATGAAATGTTTTAGAGATATAACAGCTAAATCCTATTCTCTCAGCAACTGTCTTTTCCCTGGCAGGAGGAGCTCCACCTAACCATAGGAGGTGAAGCCTAGCTCTCTGTAGGATGTCAGGAGGAGAGCTGGCCATCTGCAAGCCTTGACCATAATTTTCAAGCTTAAAATGATCAATTAATGAATCTCTTTGGCTTTCACGCTGATCTCCCTTCCCATCCCCATTCTGATTCAGAATCCACATGGAATGTTATGTGCCACAGCTGTAAGTCCAGGAGAACTAGAACAAAGTTGTGAACTCAAATTGTTTCAAGTAGCTATAATGAAAAGGACTTAATTTATTATCTTAGATCCTGTCCTGAAACAATCCTATGTTGGTAGAATAAACACTTTCCAGGGCAGATCATCCCCTCATTGATTTTATCCAACTTTTCCACCCATTACCCCACCCTACCTTACTCCACCTGTCCCACTAGTAATATTCAAAAACAGAAAGAATAAAATGTTCACCAATCTTTGATTTTGAAAAACATGGATAATTCCGCAGTCTTCCGAATTCTGCCACGGCTTTGAATCCTCATTGAAATGTGATTGTTTGGGAAGTATGTGTACCTGGGACCTGCTTTCAGAGCCCTCCTTTCAGATCCATTTTCTAGTCAGAATTCACATTTGCCACTGGATGTGTCCAGATAAATCTGGATGTTAAATGATTTGAAGACATCTAGTAAAGAAGTGTGGTACTTTTGGGGAACAATCTCACTGTATCAACAACTGTTCAACCTGCCTGCTATTTGCAGATGTCATTACCAGCAATTCTTACTAGTCTTGGGATTGCATCTCACCGGAGTCCCATGTGGCTCAATTAGTAAGAGCTTCCTTTGCTGCTGGAGCTATATATGAAACCCTATGTTCCACTGCTTCTTAGTTGGGTCAGACCTCTCAGATTTTACAGCCTTTACATCCTATCCTCTGGGGCAATCCTTGTGTATTTATCCTCTCTACTCTCTGGCTTACTAGATCCTTGCAAATACTGTCCCAGCTGCATCACCTTTCTCCCAGTATTGATATTCAGAAACAAACAAAAAAATCTGTAGTGGGAAACTTTAATCCCTCCCAGGACCCACTTAGGTCTAGTGAAGGGGTCATAAAGGAAATGTCTTAGGATTTGTGGGCTATGCAGTCTCTGATGTAACTACTCAATGTTTATTGCAAAAGCAGACAGCTAATAAGGAAACAGATGAGCATGGCTGTGTCCTAAAAAACAAACAAACTTTATTTATGGATACTGGAATTTTAATTTCATATAATCTTCACATGTCACAAAATATTTTTATTTTTTCAAACATTTAAAAAGATAAAAAAATCATTTTTACACTCCTTAGCTCACATACTGTAGAAAAACAGATGGTGGGCTGGATTTGGCCCACGGACCATAGTTTGCCGACTCTTGGTCTAGTGTATATAAAGTATATATATAAAATGACAGATGATCAAATCTTTTCCATCAATATGCTTCCTACTGCCAAATTGATCTGGTGGTGTCTGACAATTTACTATACACAAATTGCGGAATATTGATGGGAATCTTTATGGTGCCAGGGGCGTGAACTAGAGCTGAATGATTGACTATTTTACCTTGACCTTATTCTGGTTCACAAAATGAGTTCTGTGCTCTTTTTGAAAAAAAAAAAAAAAGAAAATTATAATGTTTATTGCATGTAACATTATTATATTTAAGATTATTTTTCTTGAAATGTTAATATTTATTATATGTAACATTATATTTAAAATTGTTTTTCTTGCAATAAAAAAGCATACAAAATATTTTTTAAAAGTTAACAGAAAATGATATTACACAAACTACTACCTATATATGCCCTTGCAATATCTCAAAAACAATTTTGTCTATATTGCAAATGATACCACATTGCAACCAATGATAACAGAATGAACTAAAGGTAGTTCCAAAATATCCTTAACCTCTGGCAGCATTTTAATAAGTTTGTCACCTATGAAAGTGACTATTATGGAGGTGACAAACTCACTGAATTATATTTTTTGCATGCTTGTAAATTATATATAAATTATATATATTTGCAACTGGTGCCAAGATATGTCCTTTTAGATGCGTTTACTTGTTTTTCCCCTAAAGAGAGCTGTATTGTGTCACTTTCATTTAAACTGGTTTTCCAAAGTTGAACTAGAATCTCAGGATTGAATGGACCTTTACAAGGGTAATCCAGCTAGTCATGTTTCCCTTGAATCAAAGAGTAACTCAATCCCACAGCTGCTGAAAAACTGCATCTGAAAGAAGATTCCGTGTTAACTCAACAAATTTTTATTGAGCAGCTGTATGTGCCAGGTGCTGTCCTGTGTGCAGGAGTAGAGCAATGTACAAAAAGGACACAGTCCTTATATCTGACAGTCTGAAATCTAATTATATTGCTCCACTTCTATGAAACTTGTTCAAAGAGCTCACACTAACTCATTGTTAATTGCATACCTGGAAATAGGTATGACCTTTGCCACAGACCTCTATATGTTCCACTTAAAATTTATTATCCTTTAGACAGATCTATGTTGGTAGAAAAACACACTGGCAATGTTGGAAGTGTAAATTGGCAACAGCTTTCTGAAAAGCAATTTGGCAGTATCATTCAGGAGTTTTAAAAATGTTTATATCTTCTGATCCTCTAATTCCAATTCTGGGAATCTGTCCCAAAGAAATAGTCTAAAACGTGGGTGGAATTTATGCTTAACAACCCAGAAGTTCAAGAGTAGAAAATTGGTTGAATAAATTATGATGTGACTCTACAATAGACTATTATGCAATCATTATAATGAATGTTTATGAAGAGTTAACACTGCCTGGCAAAATGTTTATAATGTTAAATGGAAAGAGTGGTATACAAAATTATATATATATATCCAAAAATGTTTTAAAAATGACTAGGGATGTTGGAGGATGAGTATTTTCTAAATTTTCCTGTTTCTTATCTTTTCAAAAGTATTTCCAAAACACGATTACTTTCATTATCAGAATAAAACCGTGGCACCAAAAGTTGGTAATGGAAAGAGTGAAGCCAAACCACTAGCTTGATCCATGAACAATCAATTAACTGGCTGAGTTGACACAGAGGCTGTATGATACTGTGTTGGTAGCAGGAGTGGTCCAGAAGGGAAAGAGTCTGCCCCAGAGAAGAAGGGATGGACCAGAATCCCTACAGAAAACCAGTGTGGTATGAAAAGACACCACAGTGGCATGCTCCTGTTCTGTAGTCCTAGGTAGGTAAAGGAGCATGTAGCAACCAAGTATATTCTGACAAGTGGAGAAGGATATGGAATACCTCTGGGTGAAATTAACATTGTTTGGATTTCGTTCTTACATTCTCTCATAAAAGTGAATATTCTCAAGATGGAGTTTGCTACAACTGACTCACTGAAGAATCCTTGAGCCTTCCATATGATTTCTTTAGGACAGGCATGGCTTTCAATGTGCCAAGTCTACCTCTCCCATGCTAGGACACTCAGGCAACATGGATGTACACTGGAATGTTAGCTATTCCATACTGAGAATACCACGCACATATTATGTTGTAACATACAAAACCCTAAGGTTTGCAAATGTTATTTTGTTGGTATCCAGAATTACTGTGCTTTTATTTATGTCTGAAGAGTAATCATTTTATGGGATCTTAAAGTGATAAATGATATAGATGATGCCTATCCATAGATGAAATTGTTGTTATGCTGGGAAAATGTGTCCTTCATTGTTGCTTGAGCAAAATTTATCATTAAAATGCCAAATATATCTTGATGACATTTCAAACTTTCAAATGAATACATGAGGTTTTATAGGCATATAGATTATAGATTTGTCCAGCTAAAAGAGTTCAAGATCTAGTCTAAGTCTAATTAAGTCTTTTGGTCATAAAAAGAACAAAAGAGTGAGACTTGGGTTTTAGTTCTGCTCCTTAACAAGGCATATATGACTTTGGGCAGTTTATTTGCACTCTTGGAACACTTTCGCTTACTCATCCCTAAAAGGAGAATAATAACATCTGTCTCACGGAGTTGTTCAATTTGTTTATTCAGCAGATATTTATTGAGTGATTATATGTATCTGGCACTGAGAATGTAGTAATAAGATAAAAAAGTTCCTCCTCATGAGCATACATGTAAGTCAGGGAGACTGACAAAAAATAAGATAAATGAGTAAAAATATAGTATATTAGATAGTTATTATTAGATGTGAGTCTTACTTTAAATAATATAGTATATGAGAGGCTCAGCACAAAACCTGGCATGTAGTAAGTATTCAATAGATAGTAATTTCTTCTTTAGTCTTTTTTTTTTTTTAAATATATTTTATTGATATTTTACAGAGAGGAAGGAAGAGGGATAGAGAGTTAGAAACATCGATGAGAGAGAAACATCGATCAGCTGCTTTTTGCACACCCCCTACTGGGGATGTGCCCGCAACCAAGGTACATGCCCTTGACCGGAATCGAACCTGGGACCTTTCAGTCCGCAGGCCGACGCTCTATCCACTGAGCCAAACCGGTTTTGGTTCTTCTTTAGTCTTTTTAACAGCTGAATTATTCTACAAGATGGTAGTAAATTGGCAAAAAGCCTGACCCATTGCCTTCTATCTCTTGCCAGTTAATAAGGCCTAAACCTGTTTTTGCTTAAGAAGACAAAAGAATTCTTACAGTGTGTTTTGTACTTCCTGTATGGCAGATTAATCAAGGTGCGCCTAAATACTTGGTAAATGGCCTTTTCCAAAACCTGTTGGCAGGGTCCTTGCCTGAAGCTAGATAGCAGGTGTTAGGTCCACAAAGACAAATGCATAGGGTCATTGCTGTTTAAGCAAAACAGAATAGGAAACTGTAATTGCTGTTTCTCTTAAAGAAAAGATATGTGCCCTACGTCCTGTTCCAAATAGTGTAGAACTGGGCAAAGTTTGCATTATTTATGAGAGATCAGGGCATTGACAAAAAGCCAGGAAAAGGAGAGTTTAATGCTTATGGTATGTTTATATTTCTGCCCATTGTAGAAATTTGGAAAGTTCAGAAATGTGTAAAGCAGCTGCCAAAAGTTCACCCCTCAAGTTCAGTTATTTCACCAAACCCATCTCTCTGCCTTAGCTTCCTCCTTCAGAAGCATTCATTTACTGAATTCCTGCTTTGGGCCTGGGCCTGTACTAGGCACAGAGGGTACAGCCCTTGCCCTTGCCCTTGCCCTTGGCAATCTCCAGTCTTATGGGATAGGAATAGGACCAGAGGTGGAAAGACCACCGAAAATGGGCTCCTACTTTGGACTGTCAATTTTTCCCAGAGGACAAGCTCTAAAGAGCAAACTTTGTAAAGAATTTGGAACAAAAAATTGGAATGATAGCACTTATGGTGATTGTGGAAAAGAGAAAGTGGGTAATGAAGATGCAAAACACACAGAACAAAGTGGGTAATGAAGATGCAAAACATACAGAACAATGGTAATTGATCACCGCAATAAATTTAATTTTAAAAAAAGGAACAATGGTAACTGGCCTGTTGGCTGTACCAATCTGAGCTCCTATAACGTAAAATGACCTTGAGCTCTATCTACAAGCATCAGTGTGCAGTTTTACCTCCCAGAAGAAACCGGACATTAGGCTGTGGCCCAATATCACTGTACCTTGCTTTAAGAAACTAATAAGTGAAAATTCAGAATTACAACTCAGATTAGATGAGGAAATTGGCCCACAGAAGTTAAGTGACTTTTCTTGAATCACACATCTAGTTGGTGGCAGAGCCAGGATAATAATGAAGGACCTTGAATTTCACTCAGTCCAGGGTGTTTTTTCCGTTACTCCATTGGTAATAATTTCCTCTACTAAAGTGTACATTCTTACATTCTTAAGATTTCTTTAAAACAGCGGTCACCCTTACATTTGGTAAATATGATTTACCAACAGTTGATTTACATGCAATTTTTATGGAACATATTTATAGCACAGAAGGTGCTACAAAGGTTTTTCCAAAGTTTCCGTGGGGTATCTAGCCCCCCTGGTCCTTCTTCCAGAGGTGTGTACTCATAAGTAAATGTTGGCATTCTCTCGTTCATTTTTTCCAGATGTTCTTCCCAAGTAGTGTGTTATGTTTTGTGTTTTTAATATTTCTCATATACATTTAAAAAATCTGGCCACATAAATCCTAATAAAGTTCTCAACTATCTCCTCTATGCTGTCTAAAGTTTCCGGGTGTGTTTATATTTATAACACAGTGTCTGAAGGCATGAACACTATCACATCATTAGGGCTTATATTTCTAAACCCTAGACTTGTGTTTCTGGATGTTCTGAAAATTCTTTACACCTCACTTATAAATGCCACTTTTCTGTGCCATGACATTTCCATAGTAACATATACTTCAAACAGGAAAACAGAGGAAGCCCAAGGAAAAGGGAAGTAGGTTTCAACTGCAAAAAAAAAAAAAAGTGTATATATTAAAAATAATAGACTACATAAGAAGGGCAGGTGTTCATTGTAGTCTGATGTTCCCTGAGAACAGCATGTCCTGCAGGCCCACCTTAGGAACCAGCAATATACACCACCCACCAAGTGACCCAATATTGGAATCACACTTTCTCTGAGCCTCACATCCCGTCAGGTCCATGCCATTCCCCTATCATTTCTTAGTGTCACCTACTACAACCAGACAGGGGTGGGTGGTCATCCATTGTCACCTCATTGTCCTGAAGTCCATCTTCTACACCACGGCACATATGCTATTTGGTTTAGGGTTTGCTGAAAGCCAGAAGCTTTTTGACATCAGCCTTTTGAGCTGGTTCAGGTCACACCTTCTGCCTGAAATCTTCCTGCTGCCATGTAGAAGGCAAACTCCTACTCATCACTCATGACTCAGCCTTACCATTGCTGTTCTCCATCCCCCACCTCTCTGTAAAGCAGCCACCCAAGTTTAATGCACATTCAAGGAAACTAACACTTAATTGAACTTATTTGCAGAATGTTTTTCCTCCCCTCCCAACCCATGAATTCCTCAAAAGCCAAGACCATATCTGATAATTCTGTGTATGCCCTGCATCCCAAATAAACTTGCCAGGAACTGCTCAATACATGTTTGATAGATGAATGAAATAACAGACTTTTGCCCAGCTAGCGTGGCTCAATGATTGAGCATCAAACTATGAACCAGGAAGTCATGGTTCAATTACTGGTCAGGGCACATGCCCAGGTTGCAGGCTCCATCCCCAGTGTGGGGCATGCAGGAGGCAGCTAATCAATGATTCTCGCTCATCATTGATGTTTCTATCTCTCTCTCCCTCTCCCTTCCTCTCTGAAATCAATAAAAATATACTTTAAAGGAAAGAATAGTCTTTGCTTTTTTATTGTGGTAAAATTCACATACATTTCACCATTTTAACCATTTAAAAATGTGCATTTCAGTGGTACTTACTACATTCACAGTGTTGTACATCCATCACCACTCTCTAGTTCCAGAACAATTTTTTTCACTCCAGAAAGAAATCTTGTATCCAAAAGCAGTCACTCTCTATTCTCTTTCTACTCCCAGTCTCTCCACACTACTAATCAACTTTCTGCCTCTATGGATTTGCCAACGATGGAAGTTTCATATAAATTGAATCATGCAATATATGGCCTTTTGTGTTTGTCTTCTTTTACTTAGCATAATGTTTTCAAGATTCAGCCCTCGCTGGTTTGGCTGAGTGGATAGAGCGTCGGCCTGTGGATTGAAGGGTCCTGGGTTTGATTCCAGTCAAGAGCACATGCCGGGGTTGCAGGCTCGATCCCCAATAGGAGGTGTGCAAGAGGCAGCCGATCAATGATTCTCTCTCATCATTGATGTTTCTCTTTCTCCATCTCCTTCCTCTCTGAAATCAATAAGAATATAAAATAAAATTTTAAAAAATGATTCATCTACAGTGTAGCAGGTGTCAGTGCTTCATTTCCTTTAAGGCCAAACAATATTCCGTTGTATTGATATACTAAATTTTGTTTACTCATTCCTCCATAGGTGAACATTTGTGTTTCCTCATTTTGACTACTGTGAATAGTATTACTATGAACATGTATGTACAAGTTTTATTTGAACACTTATTTTTAATTCTCTCCTGTGAGTGGAATTACCTATGAGTGGAATTACTGGAGCCTATTGTAGTTCTACTTAACTTATTGAGGAACCACCAAACTGTTTTCCATAGTGATTGCACAATTTTACATTCTCTCCAGCAATGTATGAAGTGAGGGTTCCAACTTCTCCAGATTCTTACCAACACTTATTTTCCCTTTTAAAAAGTGTATCCATCCTTGTGAGTGTTAAGTGATATGTCATTGTGGTTTTGATTTGCATTTCCGTATTGACTAATGATGATGGGCACATTTTTTAAAATAATTTTTTATTGATTACAGAGGGTAAAGGAGAGGGAAAGAGAGGTAGAAACATAATGATGAGAGAGAAACATTGATCGGCTATATCCTGCATGCCCTGCACTTGAGATAGAGCCAGCAACCTGGGCATGTGCCCTGACTTGGAATAGAACCCATCACCTTTTGGTGAACAGGATGATGCTCCAACCAACAAAGCCACACCAGCCAGGGCGGCAATTCTTTTATTTCTGTACCTTAAATATTTTGCCCCACTATCTTCTGTCTTACACTGTTTCTGATTAAAAGTCTGCTATAATTCTTTTTTAAAAAATATTTTTTATTGATTTCAGAAAAAAGAAGGGAGAGGGAGAGAGAGATTGAAACATCAATGATGAGAGAAAATCATTGATTGGCTGCCTCCTGCACATCCCCTACTGGGGTTTGAGCCCGCAACCCAGGCATGTGCCCTTGACCGAAATCAAACCCAGGACCCTTCAGTCCACAGGCTAATGCTCTATCCATTGAGCCAAACAGGATAAGGCTGATGTAATTCTTATCCTTGTTCCTCTGTATGTGCTGTTTCCTCTCTTGGTGCTCTTAAGACTTTTTATCACTGACTTAAGCAATTTTATTAAGAAATGCCATGGTATAGTTTTCTTCATATTTCTTGTGCTTGGAGTTCATTGACCTTCTTGGATTTGTGGGCCTAAAGTTTTCATCTTCAAGTATTTTTTGACCCCTTCTTCCTATAGGACTCCAATTACTTGTATATTGGGCCACTTGAAGTTGTCCTCAGCTCATTAGGCTCTGTCCATTTTTTTCTGTCTTTTTTCTCTGTGTCTTTTTGTATAATTTCTATTGCTGTGTCTCTAAATTCCCTAATCCTTTCTTTTGAAATGTTTAATCTATTTTTATCCCATTTTGTATATTTTTTGTTTCCAATATTGTAATTCCCATCTCTAGAAGTTCGATTTGGGGTTTTTAATAGGTTTTTTTTTTTATTTTGGAATTCGAAGCCTGGTGCACGAATTCATGCATGGGTGGGGTCCCTCAGCCTGGCTGGTGATTAGGGCCAATCAGGGGAGGGGGGACGGGCTCAGCCAGCCAGGTGGAGGGACCCACAGGAGGTTGGCTGGCTGGCCCCCCTATTGGAGCCGATGGGGTGGCAGCCAGCCAGGGGGAGGGACCATGGGAGGTTGGCTGACTGCGGGAGGTTGGCTGTGGGAGTTCACTGACCACCAGGGGGCAGCTCCTGCATTGACCATCTGCCCCCTGGTGGACAGTACGCGTCATAGCAACTGGTTGACTGGTCGGTCACTTAGGCTTTTATATATACAGATAACTTTAGATTTACAGAAAACTTGCAAAGATAGTACAGAGCATTCTCATTTGTGCCTCCTTTGGTTTCAGTCCCCCTAATTTTATTACCTTATACTGCCATGGTGTAGTTATAAAAACTAAGATACCAACATTGGTACATTACTATTAGCCCAACCCCACACTTCTTTCAGATTTCAAGAATTTTTCCAGAGTTAGTGTCGCGAGACTCAGCGGCCTTGTAAGAGGCCACCATTAATGAGGCAGTCAGTAACCTGAGCCCACATGGAAGTCTGGATTCTGGTTACTATTCCCAAAGTTGATTGATAGTGCTATTCTTTCTTCATACTTCCTCAATGAAAGGCTGAATCTTCATGGGAAGATTGTATGCTTGCTGAGCATTCTGGGCTACACAGTTATGGTCATTCATGTGCCAAAGGAAGAAGAGATCAAGACCTTAAACGAGATATCACACAAGCTTGGGGATTCAGGTTTCGTGGTCTTTGAAACACTTGTGGTCATTGTGTCCTCGATACTAATCTTCGTGTTGGGACCCCGCCATGGACAGATGAACGTTCTCATGTACATCACAATCTGCTTTGTGATTGGAGCGTTTTTCGGTCTCCTGTGTAAAAGGCCTGGGCATAGCTATCAAGGAGCTGTTTGCTGGCAAGCCTGTGCTGCAGCACCCCCTGGCCTGGGCCCTGCTGCTGAGTCTCATCATCTGTGTGAGCACGCAGATCAACAGCCTGAACAGGGCCCTGGACATATTCAACACCTCCCTCGTCACCCCCATCTACTACGTTTTCTTCACAACCTCCATGCTGACCTGCTCAGCTATTCTCTTTAAGGAGTGGCAGGACATGCCTGTGGACGACACTGTCGGTACCTCGAGTGACTTCTGCACAATCATTGTGGGGATATTCTTGCTGCACGCCCTTAAAGATGTCAGCTTTAGTCTAGCAAGCCTTCCCGTGTCTTTTCAAAAAGGTAAAAAATCAATAAATGGCAATCTCACTTATATGTATGAAGTTCTTAACAATAATGAAGAAAGTTTAACCTGTGGGATTGAACAGCACACCGGGAGAATGTCTCCCGAAGAAATGAAAATCTGACAGCTTTTTAAGAAAGAAAGAATCAAGTTTATAATTGTTGTTGTAAAGTGAATTTGAGTATCAGAATATGTCAGAAAATGCATTATTCTCAAATAATGTTCTCTAGAGACAATCTTTTTTTAAGGTTTCACTAATTTGGATGAAGAAATTACTTTTCTTATATTTAAATGATGGTAGCCCACTAAAATAACCTCAGTACCTGGCCAATTTTTGTTACCATTGTATTATTGTAACAGTATTAAAATTTTTTTCAACAAAATCTAAAAAATAAAATAAAAAATTTTTTTCCATTAATGTCTGTTCCAGGACCAATCAAGGTAATCAAATTTCATTTACTTGTTACGTCTCTTTAGTCTTTTTTGACCCATGACAATTTATCAGTCTTTTTCTTGTTTTTCATGACCTTGAACGTTTTGATGAGTTTTAGTCATGTATTTTATAGAATACCCTTTAATTTTGAGTTTGTTTGATGTTCTTGTCATGATTATTAGACTAGAGTTTTGGGTGTTAAAAAGGAATAGCATAGAGGGGAAAGGTCCTTGTTAAATCCAATCAAAGGGCACATGATATCCACATGACATCATTGGTGATATAAACTTTAATCACTTGGCTAAGGTAGTTTTGCTAGATTTTCATACTGTGAAGCTACTATTTTTCCTTTTCCATACTGTTCATTGGAAGCAAGTCTTTAAGTTTAGCCCATAATCAGGGGAAGGGAAGTGATTAAATTCTACCACCTGGAGAGGGGAGAGTATTTACATATATGATTTGGAATTCTTCTGTATGGAAGAGTTATTTTTTTCTCCCTTATTTATTTATTCAATCATTTAATATCAATTTGGACATATATATATTTATTTTACATTTTGGGTTATAATCTAACACTATGTTATTTATTTAGTTGTTTTGGCCATTGAATGCTCTTTGTGGTTGGCTTCTGTGTCTCTTTGACATACTTCCTCCCATCCTTTTGTGGGTGTTTTGAGCATTTGCTTACTTTCTGGCACTACAACATGCTCCAGCATCATTTTGTACTTTCCCTGTTCCTTATCTGCAACCAACCATTTCTCTAAAGAGCCATGGTTCCTTTTACTGGAAAATGGTATTTAGAAACCAAGATATGAATACCGAATATGCCTGCTGTTTCTGTGATTTTGGGTCTTTTTTATATTTCCATTTCTCTATTTATTTTTTTTAAAATATATTTTATTGATTTTTTTACAGAGAGGAAATGAGAGGGATAGAGAGTTAGAAACATCGATTCAGCTGCCTCTTGCACACTCCATATTGGGGATGTGCCCACAACCAAGGTACATGCCCTTGACCAGGGTCGAACCCGGGACCCTTAAGTCCGCAGGCCATTGCTCTATCCACTGAGCCAAACTGGTTAGGGCTCCGTTTCTCTATTTAACAAGCCCAGTTTTTTAGCTAGCATCTTACATAGAATACAATAATAACTTTTAATGTCCTTATTTATCCATTATACCTACCTTTTAAAAAATATATATATTTTATTGATTTTTTACAGAGAGGAAGGGAGAGGGATAGAGAGTTAGAAACATCGAGCAGCTGCCTCCTGCACACCTCCTACTGGTTATATACCTGCAACCAAGGTACATGCCCATGACCTGAATTGAACCTGGGACCTTTCAGTCTTCAGGCCGATGCTCTACCCACTGAGCCAAAATGGTTAGGGCTCCATTATACCTATCTTGGTTAGTTTCAGTTGACTAATTTTCCCCCTCTGGTCCTTCTGTTTGGGTCCTTTAGCTTTTTGGAAATAGTTTTTGACTACTTTTAAGCTTTGTTAGATGGGACCAGAGTAACATGAGTCTGGGGTTAATTTTGCCCATTATTATGGCAAAGCTCGCCTGATGCCTTGTGAAATGTGCCTTACTACTCTGAATGTTGGGAATAGAAACTATACCTATATGATCTCCAAGTATTGTTCCTTCTAGCCCTGGCTAGTGTGACTCAGTTGGTTGGAGTAGCGTCCTGTGCACTAAGGTTGCCAGTTCCATTCCCAGTCAGAGTACATGCTGTGGTTGTGGGCTCCATCCCCAGTGTGGGGCGTGCAGGGGCAGCCTATCGATATTTGGCTCTCACATAAATGTTTCTCTCTCCCTCTCTCCTTCTAAAAATCAATTTTTAAAAAATCTTTAAGCTTGGCGTATGTGGCTTAGTGGTTGAGTATGGACCCATGAGCCAAGAGGTTACCAGTTTGATTCCTGGTCACGTCACAAGCCTGGGTTACAAGTTTGATCCCCAGTAGGGGGCATGCAGGAGGCAGCCGATCAATGAGGTTTCTCTCTCATTGATGTATCTATCTCTCTTTCCCTCTCCCTTCCTTTCTCTCTAAAAATAAAAAATATATATATATATATTTTAAAAATTGTTCCTTCTAGTCCTTTTTAGATGGTTCCCTCACTGGCCTCAGATAGTTTCCCGGTATGTATGCTGAAGACTCAAGGGGAACCCTCAGCAGATAGCCAGAGATTTTTGTTTGTGTGTAGCTGTCTTCTCTGATATTCTTCCCTATGAACTCTTGACACCTCGACCTCCCCAGATTCCTAATCCATCTCCTCAACTCAGGGAAATGATTGGGTTCTGCCTGGGTTTACTCCCTGGGCACCACAGCCTAGAAACTCTAGGAGGTAAGCAGGGACAATTGTACGGCTTACTTCACTTGTTTTCTGTCTCTCAGGGATTACTGTCTTTTGTTTTTGTCTTGTTAATCCTCACTTTTCCATTGATTCTCTTGGAGAGTAGAAGAGAGAGGGAAAGACAGAGGGAAACATCAATGTGAGAGAAACTCGTCGATTGGAGCCCCAACCAGGGCCCAGGCTGGGGAGGAGCCTGCAACCAAAGTACATATCCTTGATCAGAATCGAACCCGGGACCCTTTGGTCCGCAGGCCAATACTCTATCCACTGAGCCAAACTGGCTAGGGCAGGGATTACTGTCTTTAGTTGCCTGATATCCAGTGTCTTAAAAACTGTTTCATATATTATGTCCAGACTTTTAGCTGCTTCAGTGGAAGGTAATCCAGTCCCTATTACTACATCTTGGCCAGTGTAAGCATAGGAAATTAATAAAGCCAGAGGCTATGATTAGCACATAGACATATATGTTATAAGATTTAAAGAAGTAATGTCATATAGTGATTTAAGAGTATGGATTGTGGAACCAGGCTGCCTGGGTTCAAATTCTGGGTTCATCTTACTAGCTGTGTACCCTCGGCCAGATATATAATCGTTCTGGGCTTCAATTTCCTCATCTTAAACTGGGGATCATAAAAGTCCTATCTCATTGAAATGAGATGGGGGTTAAATAGATTAATATATGAAAAGCATTTGGTTCAGAGCAAGCATTCAAAAATATTTGCTATTATTATCTACATACTTGTTTAAAGTGGCCAGTAAATTTGCCTGAGTGTTTCTTAGTGACCCTAGCATAGTGGAAATATCAATTACATGATATATTGTCTATAAAATAGATATAAACTGGTTGTACAGGGGAAGTACAGATTTCAGAATACCCCCCTCCCTGCCATATTCCTCATAAAGGGGGTACTGTATGTGCCTGGAATAATATACGAGCCAGAAGGAGTTTCCCAGGATCTTGTCTTTATCATTCCTGCAGATAGCCAATAGCTTCACACCAGACCTCAATTCAGTAAAAGTGATTCTACGGTGACTGAAATATTGTAGTACCTTTGGTCTGGCTTAATCCAAATATAAAACGAATAACATCAAAATGAAACTACTGAACCACATGAGCAATTCTCTATAATATAGGAGGGTCAATTAGGAGACGATTACAATGGTTTAGGCAAGAGGCAACTAACGCCTGACCCAAAGAACTAGCTTTAGGATGAAAGAGTTTTGGCACAGAACCAAACCACTGTGCTGTGAGAATCCACAAGGCTTTGCAACTGACTCAATGTATGGCAATAGGGAAGAGGAACTTTTGAGGCCTAAGAACACAAGTATGGAAAGGAAAAAGCTTGACTGGTGTGTTGGTCAGATCTTCTGTAGCCTTGCAAGTGTTTTGTTAATCTATCAGCTATTGAGGAAGATGTGTTAAAAGCTCCCACTAGGATATGTGAGGCCATCGGGTCAAATCTTATTTTACAGATGAGTTTATACTCGCTACACCTTTGCTCAGAGATCACAAAAGACTTATGTGTGACCTTTGCCGTCTGTCACCATGTCCTTGTAATGAGGGGTAATTCACATTCTTTTTGTGCCAGGTCACCTCTAATGAAACACAATCCTGAATTGGAATGGCCATCTAGTTTTTTATATCCAAACCTGATTTTGCATTTGTTATTCAAAAATGCTTCAAATAAAAGCAAAAGGGAGCAGGGGAGAGGGGCAAGGAAGGGATGCTTGCTTCTGCACTTCAATTTTTTGCTCTGTCAGGGAACCCTGGGCCTGAGAAGGCAGTGTGAGCCCCAGACATTCTATAGGTTGCCTTTCCTTCCTTCTGGGAAACTGCTCTTGGGAAGGTAAAACCAGAATCATTATGTAAATATAATGTATAGAATTCTAGTCATATTTAAAATTATAGCTTTCTTAATATTTAAGCAGTAATTTTCATTACATTTTGTTTATTCCTGCTTTAAAAAAAAATCTCCCACTATTTAAATCTGTCCATTTCTTCTTATCATTTTGTCTTATATATTTGGAGGCAATGTTTCCAGTTGGCACAAAGATGTTCTGGGTCATTATATCTTACCGATGAATTGTCCCATTTATCATTAAAGTATATGACTCCCTAATAATGCGTTTCGCCTTAAATATATTATCATTGCATTATTTTGCTTAGTATTTGCCAAGTTTGTTTTCTCCCATTTTTTAAAATTGATATTTTAGAGAGAGAGGGAGAAAAAGAACATTAATATGAGATTGAAATATCGATTGACTGCCTCCTGCACACCCCCTACTGGGGATCGAGCCCACAAACCGGACATACTAGTATACCCTGACCGGGTATGGAACCGGCAACTTTTCTGTGCATAGGAAAATGTCCAACTAACTGAGCCAACCAAGCCAGGATTTTTTCCAATCTTTTAACATTTCTGTGTCATTATGTTATGAATTTATTCTTATAATTGACATACAGCTGTATTTTTAAAAATTCAATCTGAAAATCTTTATCTTTTCTTAGGCATGTTTATATTTTTTATTATTATGATGTATTGGGGCTATTTCCCCCCATTGCTTTGTTTTGTCTATTTGCCATGTGTTTTTTCTTTATCATCTTATCCTGCCATTTTTTGATCCAGTTGTTTTCTTTACTCCCTTTTTATTCTCACTAGTGGTTTGAAAGTTATACAGTATATTCTTTTAGTGGGTGTTCTAACATTTTTAATGTGCATACTTGATTTACATTTTTAAGTTAATAATCATCTCTAGTTCATTGTGAAGATTTCAGGTCCCTTAGAATTCTTTGATTCTGATCTCCACCTCTTCCTATCTTCAAAGTAATTTTTTAGTATTTTAGTTCCAACCTATTTTTAACCACTAACCCCTCCATTAGATGTTTGAACAGCCATTATCTATTTAGATTTACAAACCTACATACCAATTTATTTGCCTAATTCACATACAATTAAATTCACAAAATTATGCAACCATCACCACTAATTTTTATTTTTTTCCATCACCACTAATTTTAGAACATTTTTATCATTTCAAAAGAAATCCCATACCCATCACCTTTTCATTCCTTAAACTATTTTCTGTTTCTATGGATTTGCCTATGCTGGACATTTCATTTAAATGTAATACATGGTCTTTTGCATTTGTCTGGCTTCTTTCACTTAACATAATGTTCATACATTTCATCCATATTGGAGCAGGTATTGGTACCTCATTCCTTTGTATGCCTGAATACTATTCCATTGTATGGATATAGCAATTTATTTATCTTATTAGAGGCCCAGTGCATGAAATTCATGCATAGATAAGGGCCCTAGCAGCTGCTGCTGCTGCCGGCCAGGACTTTCCTTCTCCCTCCCCCCACCCCCACCCCCGTTGAACTCCCAGTTGACCTCCCGGTTAATGGGACAATTTGCATATTAGGCTTTTATTATACAGGATTAGTTGATGGGCATTGAGCTATCATGCATAATGCTGCTATAAACATTCATTACAAGTTTTTTGGTGGACATATGTTTTTAATTCTCTTGGATATATACCTAGGAGTGGAAACCAATTTCTTGTGTTCAGTGGTGTGTTGATAAGTATTTAACAATCAGTTATCATGTGGTAGGGGGTCATGGAGAACTGATCTGTAGCGTTCGTTGGTCTCTGGATGTAAAAACTTAAGCTACCAATGTGACATCACTGAATGCAGAGATGGGAGGAGATGTACAATAGTTCTACCTATTATAGATACAGAAGGTATATGAATAACCTCAAGAGAATAGATAATAGCAAAATTATAGTAAAGTAATTAAGAGCTAATGCATGGTGAGGGTTTTTTACATTTTTTTAAAGAATTAATTTAATTGTAAGTTTATATAATTTAATTTCTGATAGTGACCATGTCTAATGACCAGTTCATAAAATTTGTGAAATTTTAACAGTCAGCTCTCTGGACTGATGTGAGCTGGCTCTAGCACCTCACTTGCATTGCACTCCTTGCATTTCAATTCGTTCTGGATTGAATTTTCTTCTTACTGAAGTATATTCATCAGTATTCTTTCAGCAAGAGTTTATATGAAGTAAACTCATTGTTTTTGCTTGTCTGAAAATTTAACTCTCACTTATAAATTTAACTGTATAGAGAATTCCAGTTTGAGATTTATTTTCTTTCTGCACTGTGAAAATGTTATCCTTTTGGCTTCCATTGTGGCTGATGAGAAGGCTCCTGTCATTGTTGTTAATAAACATCTTTTTTTTTAATGTGTCCTTATTCCCCCATTACCTCCCACCCCCCATTCAATCAACATCTTTTGGTAACCTGCCCATTTTCAATGAAGGCTTCTGCATTTTTTTTCTTGTCTTGTGGTTTTGCAGTTTCACTGGTCTTGACTAGTTATGAAATTGTTTATTGACTGTCTTGGTATGTTTCTTCAATTCCAGAAAATTACCAACCTTTGTGATTGTTGATTTTAGGTGTCAACTTGACTGTGTTATGGGTTGTCCAGATATTTGGTCCAACATTAACCTGTATGTGTCTGTGAGGATGTTTTTGGATGAGATTAACATTTGAATCAGTAGACAGTTTAGCAGGTTGCTCTCCATGATGTAGGTGGCCTTCATCTAATCAGGCCTAAACAGAACAGAAAGGCTGACCCTACCAGGAGTAGGAAGAAACTCCTTCTGCCTGACTATTTGAGCTGGGACATGTCTTTTCCTGCCTTCAGACTCAATCTGAAACATCAGCTCCTCTTGGGTCTTGAGCCTGCTTGGCTTTCAGATGCAGACTTACACCATTGGCTCTCCTGGTTCGCAGGCCTTTAGGCTCAGCCTGGAAGTACACTTCAGCTTGCCAACTGTAAATCTTGGGACTTGTCACCTCCATAATTGTGTGAGCCAATTCCTTATAATAAATAAATATCTATGTATATACATATATGTACATATACATATATATGGTACAGATATAAGATAGAATTTTTTTGCATACACATGTGTTGGTTCTGTTTTTCTGGAGAACTCTAATGCATACAGCTATAATATTTTTAAAAATTATTTCCCACCATTCCCCCTATTAAATCTTTCTGGAATTCCTCTTAGACATATGGTTGACTTTCTCATTTTATCCTTCATGTCTCTTAAACTCTTGTTTAGGTTTTCTATTTCTTTGTCTCTTTCCTCCATTTTGACTGATTTCCTCCAATGTCTCTTCTAATTCCCTCTTCAGTTAGATCTAATATGTAGTTTAACATCCTTTGAGTTTTTAATGTTTTTCATTTCTGGAGTATTATATGATTCTTTTTAAAACATCCCAACTTCCCCACTCATACTATTCTATTCTTATCTCTCTATTTTAATAATCCTAAATTCATATCTCTTGGATAGTTCTATTTTTACTCTTCTCTCTAGTTGGTTGTGTTTATTGACTCTCTATCTTGGTCATTTCTTTCCTCAGGTGGTTTGTTACTTTTTTTGTGAGCATCTTTATCAGGGATTACTTTTTTAGTGGATTCTGCAAGCCCTGGATTGTTAGGCATCCCTACAGAGCTACTTCAGATTTATTTCAGCCATAACCTAAGAATTTTAGTAGGCTTACTTCAGCCCTAACCTAAGAGTTTTAATGGTCTGGCCCAATTTTTATGTTAAGTTATCTCAGTAGGTGCCTACATATGCAGGTAGAGAACATTTAAACTCCAATATGCAGTTGGCAGAGATTGGGGTTTCTATTTCTCATGAGTGCCATTTTTCCCCCACCTAAGGCCTTCAGACATCAAGCTTCCTTGCAACTTTTCTAACCCTGGGGTATAGCTTTTCTAGTCTCCTTTTCTTGGAAGGGGGCAGAGCTTTATACAGGGGGCTGGGCTCAAGATTCCTCACCTGACTAGGACTTAAGCCCCATGTCCTCCTCCTTAGTGTGTAGTGGAACCTGGCCTTCAGCTCTCAGGATTTGTAGCTGAGTGGGAATTCCCTATGTGCTGCTAAGGCACATCACCTGTAACCCGTTTTTCATTTCTGACACCTGGGGATTTCTCTTTATAGTTTTCAAAGTTAGCAATAAAAATATAACACTTCTGATGGGATGGGAGGCCCATCTACACTAGAATAATTGATCATGTTTTTGGAAGTTGCCAGACTAGAAACAATAATTCTGTGAGAAAGATAATTATTGTCTCTATACTAATAAAAGCCTAGGTGGCCCTTGCGTGACACCCTCATGTTATCAAAAGATGGCTGCCCCCACGTTGTCACAAGATGGCCACCCCATGTCATCACAATATGGCCACCACAAGATGGCCACCACAAGATGGCTGTCACAATATGGCTGACACAAGATGGCTGGCAGGGGAGGGCAGTTGTGGGTGATCAGGCCTGCAGGGGAGGGCAGTTAGGGGGGACCAGGCCTGTAGAGGAGGGCAGTTAGGGGCACCCAGGCTGGCAGGGGAGGGCAGTTGGAGGCAATTGGACTGGTAGGGGAGGACAGTTGGGGGTGATTGGGCTGGCAGGGGAGGGCAGTTGGGGGCGATTGGGCTGGCAGGGGAGCAGTTAGGTGTCAATCAGGCTGGCAGGTGAGCAGTTAGGGGGCAATCAGGCAGGCAGGCAGGTGAGTGGTTAGGAGCCAGCAGTCCCGGATTGTGAGAGGGATGTCCAACTGCTGGTTTAGGCCTGATCCTGGATTGGGCCTAAACTGGCAGTTGGACATTCCCCGAGGGGTCCCAGATTGGAGAGGGTGCAGGCTAGGCTGAGGGACACCCCCCCCCCAGTGCACGAATTTCGTGCACCGGGCCTCTAGTTTTATAGATAAGAAAATGGAAGTTCAGAATGGTTGTCTAAATTGCCAAAGCCATAAAACTTCAAATGGGGAAAAAAGGTTTTGTGTTCAGTCTGTTTGTCTACAAAACCCCATGCCAGATATGTAGATATCTTAACAGTAGCTCGATACCTCTGGCTTCTCTCCATTGTTAGCCTTTATGGTCAGTTCACCCCTGGCATTTTGCTAAGGCAAATACTCTGGAAAAGACTCCTCCTACTATTAGGTAAGGCTATTTGGGAGATAAGGGGAGGGAGTAGAAAGTAAGCTCTGGGCGCCTGAACCTGAGAGCTGCTGATAGGAGCATTTGGCGGGGAGGAAGTGAAAGCCAATAGGCATTTTCACCACCATCTGGAAGCATCCCCCACTTGTGCAGTGAGGGAAGGAAGGAAGGGATAAAGGGAAAGACGGAGGGAAGGAGGAAGGAAAGAGAGAATGGAAGGTGAGTCTATATGTAACATGTAAGCATTCTAAAATACTTTTTATATATCCTTTTGCAATTAAGAAGTGTCTTAGGCCCTCGCTGGTTTGGCTCAGTGGATAGAGCGTCAGCCTGCGGACTGAAGGGTCCCAGGTTCGATTCCAGTCAAGGGCACGTGCCTGGGTTGTGAACTTGATCCCCATTAAGGGATGTGCAGGAGGCAGCCAATCAATGATTCTCTCTCATCACTGATGTTTCTATCTCTCTTTCCCTCTCCCTTCCTCTCTGAAATCAATAAAGATATATTTAAAAAAAAAAAAAAAGAAGAGTCTTAGGATAAAAAGTTGACTTCTTTGCAGAGTTGTGAGGATCAAATATCAAAAAAGATGTGAAAATCTCTTGAAAAATTCCAAGTGCTTCATAAATATGAGACAACCATTATTAATATCTTTAGTTCTTTAGAGGGAGGAATTGTATATGAATATGAGTGTAAATAGAAACCCTTTGTTGAGCATCTATTATATGTGGACACTGTGTGCATGTGTATTGGAATTTTTTAGTTGCAAGTAATAACTAACCATGACAAGCAAATAGGTAGCTATATTTTCTGACATACCAAGAATTCCAGAGGTGCTCCTTTGGCCTTTCCATCTTTTTTTTTTTTTTAATCCTCACCCAAGGAGTGAGGATATTTTTTCTATTGATATTTAGAGACAGTGAAAAGGAGCAGAGAGGGAGAGAGAGAGAGAAAAAGAGAGAGGAGATACATTGATTGGTTGTCTCCTGCTTAAGCCTGGACCAGGGCCAGGGATAGAACCTACAATCCAGGTATGTGCCCTTGACCAGGAATTGAACCCAAGATCCTTTGGTCTAGGGGCTGATGCTCTTACCACTTAACAAAACTGGCCAGGGCTGGCCTTTCTGTCTGGATTACAAGATGGCTATGATACCCAGGCATCACCTTCAAGTTCAAGGTGGGAAGAGGTAGAGATGGGAGGACAGTCAGACTCAGCAGTTCTGTTTCATCAGGAAAGCAAAAGCTCTTCCAATAACTCCCAGCAGAATTCTACTGGGAGTAGAATTCTACTAAATCTCATTGGCTTGTACATAGTCACCTTAACCACAAGGGAGCTTTGATGAGAAATGGCTTCTGGGTGGCCACCTGATGGGTTGTGCCACATGCATATAAAGCAGTGTATTTGGCACTAAGTACTCAACACATGTTAGCTATTTTGTATGCCTGTGGTGTGTGTGTGGGCGGGGGGTGGTTATATGTGTTCTCCATTTCTCCTAACAATCCCATGAAGTAGAATGCTCTACAAATGAGGCCTAATGCACAGCTGGTAAAAGGTAGAGCCAGACCTTAGACCCAGTTCTTTCTGACTTCAGTCGGAGGGCTCTTTTCATTGCTACTCCATGACTTGCCCTCCCCTTAAACTAGCCTCTTGGGTCTTGGTCTTAGAATCACGTTAGGCCCAAGTGGGCTTGATGAAAAGAGAAGGTAGAAAAGGATCAGCTCTGAAATAAGTTGATGCCTATCCCTGGAGCTCTTCATGGAGTAGTAAAGAAGTCATGAGAAGAGACTCCGTAACTACACGTGCTAGACGTGTGCCTCCACCTAAGTGTAGTCACTTTGGAATGGTCACACTGGAAGGCTTGGCACTTGTTCTGATGATAGCACTACTGCCCAGAATTCCTGTGGGACTTTTCCTTTACAAGTCATGAAAAGACCTCAATCCCATTACTGTAAAATACACCTCATGTCTGATCCCAAACCCAGCTGCAGCTCCTCATCTCATTTACCAAATGGCTTTTGACTATTGCCAAAAATAAAAAATCATTCCCCAGACAGAATTGTATTGTAATTTAGATGCAAAAGAACGAGTTGAATGCTCTGCAGGCAATTTTAAAATCAAGATGATAGAAAAATTTAAAGTAGCAGAAGCACTATTGAAAAAACTATACCTTTGCATGTCAATATCTTGGAAGAACACATTTCTAAATTTGGTCGTATAATTTCTGCTGTGTAAGAAAAATTACTCACCTTGCGGGGCATTGTGAAAAGAAAACTGGACTTCATAAAGATTCCAATGGGATAATGCTTAATGAGGGTCAGGGCACTGTGACATGGGACCACTCATGCATTGTAAAGTGGTATCATTTTCTCAGAGCAATTTGGCAATAAGCATCATGAACCTTTAAAGAGTTTAAATCAGTTGACCTAGAAATTTCACTCCTTTGAATCTTTCTTAGGGAAATAGTCAAAGAGGCATACAAAGATTTATGTATACAGTTATTCATTTTATTTGCAAAATAGTAAAAAGAAGTAAATAACCCAAATACCACAATGGGGAAAATGTAGGGTAAATTTTGGTGTACTCATGAAGTGAAATAATGCAGTCATTTAAAATGATATTTTTGGAGAATTGTCAATGATGTTTGAAGATATTTACAATAGAATAGGTGATAAAATAGACTATTAAATTACATGAATTATAGGTCCCATTTTTACTTTTTATATGCCAAAAAAAGGCTCAAGATATTACCAGTGGTTTTATCTGGATGATGAAATCATAGGTGATTTTAAATTTTCTTCAGTATAATTTTATATATATAATTTTTGATTATCATAACTATAAATATTTCTTTGTAATTAGAAAAATATGTATAATGAAAATTACTTTTTAAGAAATAAACATATTTTACTGGGAGAGAAGAGATCTGCCCCAGGAAGCTGATGGCTTAATGGAGGAAGTGAGACACATTCACAAATAAATGCATTAAAAGGTAATAAGGGCTCTAATGGAAGTTTTACAAAGTGTGGGAGGAAAGATTAGCTCTTCCTGGGAGAGCTGAGGGTTGGTGAAAACAGGTAACATTTATGGAGGGTCTTGAAGGATAAATAGGAGTTCTCTAGGGCTTTGTAAGTTGTTAAGCACTATGTAAGCATAAGTTAGTTTGGGGCCTTTATTATTACTGTCAAAGTTTAGCTCATATAAAGCTCTCTTTCTTGTCTCTTTCCCATGCTTTTTAAGCCCAGGATCCCTGGGACAGGAAGCAGCGGCAGTTAAACAGTCACACATCAGTGCTCTAGCAAGTGAACTGAGGTGCATCCAACTAAGGAGCAGATCCAGGACCAGAGGACATAAAATTATCTGGGAGCAGGGCCAGGAAGGTGCTGGTGGGTAAATAATTCCCCTTTATTTGCCATCCTGTGGGAAGGCTGGCTTTGCTTGGGGCCTCCACCCTGAGTTATGGGGCCATCTCCACCTGGGGGATGGTAAAAACTGAGAACAAGCATCACACATCAGTCCATGATTTACATTGGCAGGAAATGGTGTGTCAGATGTCCTTATAGCCTCCAGACAAGGTGGAGATGAAAGGAGGGGTGTGAGTGAGGGGACTAGGAAGGCTGGCAAGAGATGATTTGGGAGAAATCATTAGAAGCTCAAGGTTGGAAGGGATTTAAAAGTTATCTGATTTAATCCTCCTGATCCCATTCTCAACATTCTTATCATGCTGCCATCCTTCTCTGCCTTCATGGTGGAGCTCAAAGGCCACCTCTTCTATTACCTCCCACCTCAATTCCTATGTTTTAGTCATTCCTCATTGTTCAATTATATGAGAAAAAATAATGAGTATGTCCTTCTGTATCTCCTCTTGTTTATTTATTTATTCAAGCAACAAACATATATTGAACATCCTGCAATGTTCTAGGTGCTGTAATAGAGTGAAGAAAAAGACAGCCAAGGTCTCAGGTGCTCATGGACCTGTCATTTGATCCATGGTTCTCATGGACCATTCATTGTAGTGGAAAGACATACAATAAACAAAGGAACAAATAAGAAAATAGCAGGTTATAAATGTCAAGGAGTCGGCTTTCGGAAGAACTTTCTATACAAGGAGAGCAGCTAATTCCAAGATCCTAACCTTCGTTTGCTCTAGGAACAAAAACAAGGATCCTGGCATTGTGCACTTTATCTGCAAATGAAAATCTTCTCATGTTTTAGGACTTGGCTTAAGCATTGCATCTTCAGGCAAACCTCTCCTGATTTCCCCAGGTAGAAGTGACCACTGTCTCCTTTCCTCACCATTGACTCTGAGTATGCTTCTGTAGGCACATTCTTACCATAGTATAGCATCGCTACTCCCTAGTGGACCTCAGGGCAGAGCTTCCTAACTCAACCCCCAATGCCCAGTACAGAGCCTGGCACGGAGTCTGTGATCAGTAAACATTTGTTCCCTGAATATATGAACTCTCACATATCTCCTTGGTGACACTTATTCAGAATTATCAAGTATTAATTGATCAGAGCCAGGTCCTATGTGGAGTACTTTCAACTCTGCTAATGCATTTTTTGTAATTAAATCTTTATTGTTGAAATATTACATATGTCCCTCTTTCCCCCCCCCCCCATTGATCCCCAGGCTTTCACCATCCTATTGTCTGTGTCCATGGGTTATGCATACATGGACACAGACAATCTTTTGTTGATCTCTTCCTACCCACCCATCCTCCCCCGCCTACCTCATGACCATCATGTGTAGTGTTATATTATTCTGTAGTTGAAACTCAGAGAATCAAAGTGACTTCTGAGGCAACTCAGTAATAAGAATCAGAGCTGAGATTTGAACCCAGGTTTTTTGACACCAACACCCAATGCTTCATCTTCTATGTAGTTAATACGTGAACCTGTCCTCTCTTTTCTCCTAGATAGCCATTTCCCTAAAGGAAGGATCTGTACATGACTCCATTCTGTATTTTGCATGACACCCACACAGTGCTTTGAGTTTGTACATGTTCAGTATATGAGTCTTAAACATCCAAGGAGTGGAAAAGAAAGTATGAATGTTGACCCAAAGTGAACCAGCTTCTGATATCAGTTCATAGGATGGTGATAGGCTGGAGGGAGAGGTGTTTTTGAGGGGAGAGGCCATCCCAGATACCTCCGCTCCCACCTGACCATCTCAGTAGTAGAGCACTTGTTTCTTAGAAATCACACCTTTTGCTCAGTTGTACATCTCAGCAGGCAGGCAGGGGCACAGAGGGGAACATGCATGGCTTCCAGTGAGTGGGGAAAATGAGGTTAGGTTTCAACTCAGATAGTTATTTGTGTTTTCTGGGTCTGCACGGTCGATAAATTTTCAATGAGCAGTGATTCTGTTCCTCATCTTTCATGCTTTATGGGACTTCAGGGAATGAAAGCATAACATCCTGCTTTCCCATAAGTTCTCTGGCCGCTACCCTGGCACCAATTAAAGACATGTCTATGCAATTAATCAAAACCAATTTGGAAGCACTCTGGCGCTGCTCCTCTGATGTGCTGCCTGCTCCACATACAGTAGTTCCTCAGCTGCAGCCATGGAGCCAGGCACATAGGAACTTTTGATGAACTGGCTGTACTGGCCCCAAGTGTTAACTATGTCATCTGACATGACTGATGAGGCTCCCAACTTGATCCATGTGAGCGGAGCAGCCCTGCTGTCTGGAGGAGGCTCAGTTTCCACAGCCAACCTCGGAAGAGGCTGCAACGTGCATGGTACACACTCCATCATGTCAGCTGGAGTCCTGGAGGCCTCTAGTGTTGGAGCTGGGAGTCATCCACCGGGAGGGTGATGGAAATTGTGGACTAAGCTCTATGCTGGGTGCTGGAGGGAATGCAAACCAATTTAAACTTCTAGCTAAGCCTCCTCATTCTGTAGACATGGAAACCAAGACCCAGCAAATATGTGGGGCTTGCTAGACACCTGAGCGTTGGGGAGAGAAATAAAAGAGAAGGGAGGTCCCTATCCTTGAAGAGTTAAATTATAGATGCTTAGAAAAGTAACAACTGGAACGTGATGCAAGTACACCTTATCAAGGGTTAAATCATGGGCTTCCTTCTTTCATTCTGCAAATGTTTATTAATGGGAGGAGAGTGTGTTCTTGTCACCTCTGCAATCCCCAAAGCATGAGATTTGGAGTCAACAGATCCAGGTTAGAGTCCCAGCTCTGCTTTCAGTTGATGTAATCTTGAGCAAATCACTTCATTTTTCTGAGCCTTGGTTTCCTCAGCTGCAACACTGGGACAAGCCAATTACTACTGCCCACCCACCCTACTTCCTAGAATCCTGGTGAGGCCCAGCAGAGTTCAGGTGTGTGAAAGTGTAAGAAAGAGTCTCTGTACATGTTAGTTATTATTCATATCATTACAGCCTTGAAGAACTCCTGGCTGAAAGCTCTGGAATAAGGATCCACAGCTAGATTTAACTCTCTTCCTCTTCCTGCCCCTTCAAAATGAACAGGAAAGAAAAGAGTATAAAACCAACTGGTCATATCTGCCTACAGTTTTAACAGTTTCCCCAGACAGTCCATGACACAGAAAGAGGAAGAATTCAGCCATTGTAATTTAACGTCTTTCTACACATTGATTGAGCACCTACCATATGCCAGATGTTGGCCACACTGTGTAGGGAATCAGAGTTGGATAAGGCATGTTCCTTGGCCACTTTGAGAAGCTCACCAGTTAGTGGGAGAAACAGATCGGGACATAAATAACTAAAGCATACTGCAGAAAAAACAATTACTATAGGAGAGATACAAATCGAGTGCTGTGGGAGCCAGGGGAGAATGGGAAATGTTTCCTCAAGGAAGTGGTATTAAAGGATGGGCAGGTTTAGCTCTGTCAGGAAGTGCGGGAAAGGGTGCTCCAGACTGAGGTAACAGCTTGGACAAATGCATGGAATCCTGAAAGGAATGGTCAGAATATAATCAGTGAGGTATGGGGTGTGAGCATAAACAAAGGAAAATCACTGGGTCCCAGCTCTGAAATCCAGGCATGGATGCTGCTGTTTCATCGTTCTCTTTGCTGGCTGGGGTCACCTTGGCCTCTCTGTCCTAATCAGAGAGAATTCCATACTGGTCCTTCCTCCAGCAAGGCTGAATCCAAGCCCCAGGCAGGCGAGCCATCAGTGAATGAACAGGGAACAGCAACAACCATTGGATGCAAAGCAGCTGGGCTGAGAAGTGCCAGTCACAGCCATACCTCCCCAGCCCAGGTGAGAGCTTCACATGAATGCAGCAATAACACCATTGTCTGGAGCATGATGACGAAGACCTGAAGACTCTTGGCATGGGTCACGCAGGCTGTTTCTCTCCTTTCCTGCTTTGTCTAAAGAAGCCAACTTCTTTATGAGTACTGCTGTCAGAGTACCTTTGGAGGGCTGGGAGCTGCAGCTGAGGTCAAGGTATGGCAGGGGACAGCCCAGGGGCTCATATTTTCTGTCTTCCCATTTTCACTATAAATTGTTTTTTTATTGTACAAAGAATACAGTGAAAAGTACATAAATCCCAAAATTAAGAGAAAGGAAAGAGAACACTACTCACACATTATCTGTTTCCATTCCTCCTTGCCTCTTCCTGCTGTTGACTATGAGCATAATTTTTTTTGGCTGCTTTCATCATTGATACAATTATATATTCTATATTTATTGCTGAGAAGTGTATCATACAGCTTTTTCCATTTAGCTACTGCCAACACCTGGTCTCCACACAGACATGGCCCTGCTTGCCCATGACTGAAGAAAGATGCCAGGGCCATGTAAAAGTGGTACCTCATAGATAACATGGTTGTCACTGACAATTGGCATCCACTGACTGCTTTGCCTTCACATAGACCGGGATTGGAATCTCAGCTCCTCTGCTTCAAATCTAGATGGCCCTGGCCCAATCCCACTCTATCTCTTTGAGCCTCAGGTCCTTGTCTGTAAAATGGGTATGGTATTAATACCACCCTCATGGGATTGCTGTGAAGATGAAATCAGATGCCAGAAGGGAAATGCCCAATAAATAAATGGTAGTTCCCCTTCCTGTGCCCTTGCTGAGACAACCTATGGTGCACTCTACTTCCACCTTTCCTTTCTTGCCCATCTTGGACCTTTTCCCCTCTCATGGGGCCCAGCAGGCCTCCTGGATGAGCCCATCTAAATTCTGATAGGCACACCAATCTGCATATTTATTATTCATTGGATGAATGCACCATCTTTTACTTAAGTACTCTCCTCTGATGGAAATGTTGGTTGTTTTCCAATTTTTCACTATTTCTAATAATGATGCAATAAATATCTTAATGTATTATTGCTCATGCCATCCTTTAAAAAACGCATTTCCTGCCCTAGCTGGTTTGGCTCAGTGGATAGAGTTTCAGCCTATGATTGAAGGGTCCCAGGTTTGATTCTGGTCAAGGCATATGCCCGGGTTGCAGGCTCGACTGGGCGGGCAGGAGGCAGCCGATCAATGGTTCTCTCTCATCATTGATGTTTCTATCTCTCTCTCCCTCTCCTGGCCTCTCTGAAATCAATAAAAATATATTTAAAAACACACATGCATTTCCTTAGGAACAATCCCAAAGAATAGAATCACTAGGATAAAGGTTAGAAACATCTTATGACTTCTGATGAGGTTTGTACCTGCTATTCTGCCACCAGCTGCAAGGAGATCACTTGGACTACATTATATGGGCTCTTGGACTCTGGCCACAAATTCCCCTCTTACTTTGTTTCCCACCATTATCTTCCCCCTCTGCAGCCACATGGACAACTCACTGTTTTCCACTCAAAACGATGCTCCCATGCTTTGTGCCTTTGTACCTCCTATTATTCTCCATCACCTTTGTGTGAGAATAGCCTTCCTTTAACACACCCTCTCACCTTAGAGCTCACCCTTTGTGAAACTGGGAACTTCTACCAGGTATGTTCTTTTCAAGACCCAGCTCAGATACCCTTTCTCTGTGAACTAGTTCCAATTCTCCCAGGCAGAGTTAGTCACTTTTGTTTTTTGTGGTGCCAGAAGGGACACTGGGCATCCAAGCTGTCACCCAGAAATAGTCATCCCCTAACCTGAGCTACATGTCCAAATCGGTATGATTCTCCTCCCACTTTCCCTCCTTCCCACTGGGCAATTATCAATTTATACCAATTCATATCCTAAATATTCTTAGATCCACTTATCTCTGTCTTATTGCCATCATCATTGACCAACAACTCTCTTTAGGATTCCAGCAATAGTTTCCTAAAGAAAGAAAAAAAGAGTAATATGTACATTGTTCAAAAGTCAAATTTTTCCCTAAGGCTTTTAATAAATAACAATAGATTTCTGTCCCACATGTCCATACCCCAAGCCCTGCTCCTTAGAGACAACTAGCCACTTTCATCTCTTTCCGTTGTGGTGTTTTTGTTTTGTTTTGTTTTGTTTTGGTATTTACTTCTGTTTTCCAAATAATATAACTATGCTGTTGCTCTCGATTTTTAAGTTCAGAAATTATCTACTGACTTTGAACAATAGAGAATTTCTCTAATACCACTTCTCTGCCCCATCCTTCAATATAATTGTACCACAGTTTTTGGTTAAATTGTTATGTGGCATTTACATATTATAACGAGGAGTACCGTTAAAAATATTTGCCTCTGAGTTGCCAGCATCCCCTCCGGGACTGCTGCCCTTCCTGGTGAGGTCTGAGGGGCTAATGTGTGGGAGGTAGGGCAGGCTGGCCATTGGTGCGGCAGGTAGTGGGCACCAGAATAGTCTCGGAATGGTTTCCATGCAGGGCTCCCTGGGCCAAGGTAGGTGTAGCAAGCAAGGCTGAGATAAGCCTTCTGGGGGAGCCAGAGGCAGTGCCCAGGAGGGGCTGGAGGCTGCTGATTGGCACAGGCAGTGACTGAGCCAAACAGGTGCTGTCTTTTCTAGCAGGGTTCTGGAGCCCCTGGTATGCCAGGTATTACCTCTTTAGTTGATGGATTCTGAGACAGTTAAAGTGCTAAGATAGGAAGCTGGGGCAGCTGGAGCATTGGTATTCAGGGAGCTTAAGGGTAGCTACTATTTACTAACCACTACAAAAAAATTTCAACGCTTTAACAACTAATACAGTCTAAGAGAATGAATACAGCCCTGTTGGTCCTGATTATGACTAAATAAATATTATTCACAGCCAAGCTGTTGTAGGGTTTTGCAATTATATTTAAATTCTTGGTAAATTTTTAGTTTTTTTTTTCTAGAATTAACAATTGCCTTGTTGTTTTCTTTGGCTTAGTTTCTATATAGCCATTGCTAAATCTTCTTCAAAACTCTTTGATAGAACAATATCATGACCAAATCAGATAACTTCTCACTTCCAGCTATATACTAGGTACTGTGACAAGCCATGGGGACTCAACTGTGAACAAGGTAGATATGTCCTTGCTTTCAATAACTTTGTAGTTTAGCAAGGGGTCAGATACAAGTAATTATAATTGCTTTAAATGTTACAATGAGAGAAGTATGGCTTCTATTGGAACACATAGCAGAAATACCTCACCCAACTGCAGAGACAGAAAAGATTTCAGACCTGATGGATGGATAGAAACTATTCATTCAGACAAAATCTATTTACTGAGTGCCTTTTACTTGCTGGGAACTGTTCTAAATGCTGAAAACACAGTACTGCACAACCTAGACAAGGTCTCTGCCTTCCTGGAGCTTACATTCTAGGAGTAGAGGCAGATAATAAACAAAGAAGATAATTTTCAATAGAAAAAAATAAACAGGGTGGCATGATGGCGATGGCCAGGGAAAGAGGTGGTGGTAGGGGTGGGCTATTTTAGGCATGTTGGTTAAGATCACAGAAGGTGTTTCTGAAGAGGTGACATCTGACTTGATATCTGAAGGATGAGAATAGCCAGCTATGTGAAGAGCAAAGGAAAGACTGTTCCAAGCAGAGGAAACATTATGTGCCAGATCTGAGGAGGAGCAAGATTATACTAGTAAGGCTTTAGAGAGGAACTGAAAACAATTCTATATGGTTGGAACATAAAGGGTAGAGGGCAGTTCCTACAGGTAAGGGAATGGTTGTAAGCTACAGATTGGGAGCCCTGGCACCTCCTAATAATCTATATAAAAGCCTAAGCAACCAGCTGACTGGCTGGTAGCTATGGCAGGCAATGACCACCAGGGAGCAGACGCTCAACACAGGAGCTGCCAAGCTGCGGTGACTTGGCAGTTGCGGTTCTTGGGTGACACACCCAGAACCAGAGAGGAAGGAGACCAATTCTGGGGTGCATACCCGAGAACTGCCCTCTCACAATCTGGAACCCCTTGGGCGATGTTGGAGAGCCGGTTTTGGCCCGATCCTTGCAGGCCAGGCCGAGGAACCCCACTGGTGCATGAATCAATTGGCTGCCTCCTGCAAGCCTCCCACTGAGGATCGAGCTGGCAACCTGAGCATGTGCCCTGATGGGGAATTGAACCGTGACCTCCTGGTTCATGGGTCAATGCTCAACCACCAAGCCACACTGGCCGGGGCCTCTTTTTAGTATTACAGGAAGTGTGGAAATGTGCAAGTTCCATGTTTGTAGACTCCCTTGCCAGAGGGAAGGTGTTGACAGGAGAATGAAAGGCATATGGAGGGAAGAAACCATTTTTCATCTGCTTTTTGGTGGTGCCTCCAGCAGCAGCAGCTGTAAAGGCAGGGTCTTGTGTTCCTCCTCAGCAGCAGAACCCCTAAGTCAGTACCTACTGTGCGCTGGTTTCACCCAGTGGTGGCAGCACCTTCCTGATTTCCCCTTTCCCTCTCTAACCCTTCTAAGCCCTTTCTTCCTTGGGCTACTCCCATTTGCCCAACATCTCTATAAACAATTTCTTGCTTTAAATACCTTTCTGCTTGATGTGATCTAGAGTAATGCTGTCTCATAGAATGCTCTGTGATGATAGGAACAGAGCTGACCAATACATATTTACCAGTCAGATATGATTACTGAGCTCTTGAATTATGGCTAGTGGAACTGAGGACCTGAATTTTTAATTTTGTCTAATTTTAACAATTACATGTAAATGTGGTTAATGACTGCTGTATTGGGCAGCACAGATCTAGAATGATTTGTTTTAGTGATAGGACATTGGCTGATATGGTAGTTGATACGGAAAGTGGTCATGGGAAACTGACACTCAAAGATGGGAATCTGGGATTATTATGTGACCTGATTGGTCTTGAATTCAGTGATTCACAGTGGAAAATGGGATAGTGTGTCATGGAAGAACCCCAACCCCATGGAAGATGGCAAGGAGTAACAGGACTCCAATTGCTGGAAGTCTCCCAAAGAAGTAAGTCATCATATTATTTTTTTAAAAAATTCTTTATTGTTGAAAGTATTACATATGTCCCCTTTTACCCCCATTGACCCCCTCCATCCTGCCCCTCCCCTCCACCTTGCCCCAGGCCTTCAGCACCCTACTGTTTGTGTCCATGGGTTATGCATATATGCATACAATCTTTGGTTGATTACTTCCCCCCCTCCCCCACCATCCCCCACCTCCCCTCTGAGATTCTGCACTCCATCATGCTATTTTGTTGTTGCTGGGATTCTGGGGGCAAAGAGGGAGGGAGGGTGAATGGCTCTGTGGTGCTATTTGGGGCTCTACAGAACATTCATGGTAACTTCACTGGAAACAGCAGAGTTCCCTTCACTGATTAAGATTTCAATGCAGTGATAATACTTAACACTCTACGTATCTGAGGGTGGAGCAATGAATAATTTGGGGAAGTCTGACCTCAACTCATGCTCTTATAATCTAATGCTAAAGACAGAAGGAAAAGACAGTTACAATCCAGGGAGATCAATGCAAAATGATAGAAAGAAGTGCAAGGTGCTTCGGGATCACTTGAGCTGTGTGTGGGTAGGAGGTGGAGAAAGATACTTCCTGAACCTCATGTGGGAGGATGAGGAGGGATTTTCCAGGCAAGGATGAGAGTGGGGTTGGCTGTTCCTAGCATGTGAAAAGGCTTGTAGAATAGAGACAGATGGTCTGTTCAAGAACAGCAGGTCATTCCAAGTAACTAGAATTTGAGGGGAAGGTGACGAAAGATGAAGCTGCACAGGTGAGGAGAATCACCTGTTCTGAAAGAGTTTTAAGTGCATGAGTGACACAGTTAATTTTCTCTGTCAGAAAATGTCATTCTGGAGGACGACATGAGGGCAGAGAGAGTAGTTGAGAGACTGCTGCATTACTCCAGGCAGGAGATGTTGGAGGCCTGAAACAGGGTGGTCAGTGGGATGGCGGAAGCACAAAAGGTAGAATTGACAGACCTATTAGTCATGAGGAGTGTGGGAGAGGGAAGGGTCAAAGGTGAGCCCAGGCTTTTGGCCTGGCTAACTGGAGGTACTCAAAAGTGTGAACCACTGAGAGGCTCAAGCAAGTGTTCTAGGAACTCAGAGGTTAGCAAGACCACAATGCAGGGATGTGGAAGGTGTAGTCAACGAGGATCTCTGCCTTCAGAGAGGAGGCTAAGTGAGTAAATTAAAAGAGAAATATGGGTCAGTGGAAGAGTAGGGGCTTTGGCATCACAGGTACATGGGTTCAAATCTCTGCTCTGCCACTAACTTGCAGTGTAATTCTAACCAAGATCTTATTCTCTGAGCTTTATCATCATCATGTGTAAAAATTGGGATAAGGCTAATTTATATTATCTCTCCAGGGAAAACTTAGTTTGTAAAAGTGTAAGGACCTATGTTAATTACCACTGTCCTCAAGTGCTTCAAGTGTGTATGTGCATGGATTTACTTTCTATAACAAATCACAAATAGTTATTGAGTGCTTATAAGAACTCACACTGTTTATCAAGACTCACTCAATTTGACAAGCATTATGTATAGCTACCATCTCATTTAATCTTTACCAGAACTCTATGAATGATATCATACTATCATCTCTATTTTACAGGTGAGGAAAATTATATTCAAAGAGAGATAAGAGCTTTGCTTAAGGTCATGCTGCTGTAAGATCCATCAGTGTAAGTGGTAGAGCTGGGATGGGAACTTGGATCTGACACAGCTATAGTCCTAGATGCTGTGGAGGAACAAAGGAGACAGAAGATAGTTCCTGCCCCTTAAGCTCCCATCCTAAGCTGAGGACTCAAAGGCCAGGAAATGAGATCTACTCTTGGTGGTGGGTGACTTGTTGATCTTAGGCAATCGAATCCTTCAGTGGGGGAGGTGAGATTGCCTGTAATGCCCTCTTGTGACAAGAGCACCAGGACAGTGGCCACCTAGAAGGAATCATTGTCTTACTGGGTCTCCTGACACAAAGAGAGAACTAACGGGCATGCACAACTGTTCTTGAAGAATTAGGGCACAGAAAATTAATGCACACAATCATAACTATAGAACATGAAGTATGAAATGTTTCTAGGGCTCATGCTTTTGAGCCTTTCAGGCTGAGGTCAACTCCAGGAACGCTTGCTAGAGAACTATAGTACTCCAGCAATAGTTATATACAATTATAATAAACTAGAGGTCCGGTGCATGAAATTCATGCATGGTGGCGGGGGGGTGGGGGGGTGTCCCTCAGCCCAGCCTGCACCCTCTCCAATCTGGGACCCCTCGAGGGATGTCCGACTGCCCATTTAGGCCTGATCCCAAACGGGCAGTCAGACATCCCTCTCACAATCCAGGACTGCTGGCTCCCAACTGCTCACCTGCCTGCCTTCCTGATTTCCCCTAAACGCTTCTGCCTGCCAGCCTGATCATCCCCTAACCACTCCCCTGCCAGCCTGATTGATGCCTAATTGCTCCCTGCCAGCCTGTTTGCCCCTAATTACCCTCCCCTGCAGGCCTGGTCACTCCTTACTGCCCTCCCCTGCAGGCCTGGTCACCCTTAACTGCCCTCCCCTGCAGGCCTGGTCCCCCCAACTGCTCTCCCCTGCAGGCCTGGGTCACCCCTAACTGCCTTCCCCTGCAGGCTTGATCGCCCCCAACTGTCCTCCCTTGCAGGCCTGGTCCCTCCCAACTGCCCTCCATTGCTGGCCATCTTGTGGTGGCCATCTTGTGTCCACATGGGGGCAGGATCTTTGACCACATGGGGGCAGCCATCTTGTGTGTTGGAGTGATGGTCAATCTGCATATTACTCTTTTATTAGATAGGATAGAGGCCTGGTGCACGGGTGGGGGCCAGCTGGTTTGCCCTGAAGGGTGTCCCAGATCAGGGTGGGGGTTCCCTTGGGGTGTGGGGCGGCCTGGGCGAGGGGCCTGTGGTGGTTTGCAGGCCGGCCACGCCCCCTGGCGACCCAAGTGGAGGCCCTGGGATCTGGGGTTTATTTATCTTCTACAATTGAAACTTAGTAGCCTGGAGCGGAGCCAAGCCTTCTGCTTGCTCCGTGGCTGCAGCCATTTCTATTGGGATTTATGTATCTTCTATAATTGAAACTTTGTAGCCTTAAGCGGAGGCCTGGGCCGGCCAGGGTGTGCGGAAAACTTGGCTTCCTCCATCACCGGGGGCAACCCTAGCCTCCTGCTCTTTCCAGCTCCGTGGCTGCCGCCATTTCTGTTTGAGTTTATGTATCTTCTATCATTGAAACTTTGTAGCCTTGAGTGGAGGCCTAGGCCGGCAAGGGCAGGCGGGAAGCTTGGCTTCCTCCTTTTCCAGGGAAACCCAAGCCTCCCTCCTGCTCTCTGTGGCCGTAGCCATCTTGGTTGGGTTTATTTGCATATTGGCTCCTGATTGGCTGGTGGGTGTGGCTTGTGGGTGAAGCGGAGTTATGGTTAATTTGCATATTATTCTTTTATTAGATAGGATTTCTAGTCTGCAGAGGCAAGATTTTTTAAAGGAAAGAAATGGGAAAAAATAGATACAGAGGCAAAGAAGCATTAAACAGACTGTCAAACTACAGCAGGAAGGCAGGGAAGGTTGGGGGGCGCTGTAAGAGATCAACTGAAGGACTTGTACGCATGCATATAAGCATAACCAATGGATACAAGACACTGGGGGGGGCAGCTAAAGGCATGTACTGGGGGGTAGGGGAGGCCGGGGGGGAGGTCAATGGGGGAAAAAAAAGGAGACATATGTACTACTATTTGTAATACTTCAAACAATAAAAAAAAAAAAAAGAAAGAAAACTCCATGTCTGCAGAGAATGGCAAGTGTTCTCCTGGTTGGAGTATTTGGTGTTTATAGTGGAAGATAAACCTAGAAAAGACATTTGGGGTTGTCCTCTGAAAGGTCCAACATATCAGGGCAGATGAGTTGATTTGGATTTGGTAGGATATGAGGAGCCAATGAGACTTTTAATCAGAAACATAACACAATAGGCAGTTTGCGTTACTATATATTAATTCGGCAGGTACAAGCACAATTGAAGTTGGAAAAGATGGAGAGCAGGGAGATGAATTTGAAGACTTAAGGAATCCCTTCTCCCTGACCACCTAATGAAGGCACTGCTTTGCAATCAGCAGAGCCCAAGTATCTGGCGTACTGCTGAAAAGCAGCATCAGTGGCCCTGGAAGAAACTCACACCTCTCTCTCAAGATTCCTGCCGGCTCAAAGCTCACACACGTCATGGCGCACACTGCAGAGGTGCTGACAGACCAGTGGACTGGGATCAGCTACACATGGAGAGGAGGTAAGACTGCCAAAGCCAAGTGCAGAGAATCATCACTAAAGACAGAAGGCCCCGAAGGAACCCAAGGCAGCTTCTTCTCAGCCAGCTGCAAGGAGCTCAGAGGAGGAGTTCTAGGCTCTGGGAGGGCTGGAGGCCTTAGATACTTGGAAGTGCAGTGCAGTCCCAGAATGTGAGGATTGAGGAGGCGCCTGGAGGATCCAGTAACACTCTTACTGAGAAGATGGGCCAGTTCTGCATGATTTCTGGGAGCAGCTCAGTCTTCTGGCCCTGGATCTAGACGTGGGGGTTGCATTGCATTTCCTCTGCATTGTCATTGGCTAGAGAGTATTCATACCATTAGCTGCCTCTGAGCCATGGACGAGCCCTTTTATGAGTCCTCTTAATTTCTTTCTACCTGATTCATCACCTATGTGAGACTCTGAGAATCAGTGTTGGCTCCTCTCTGACAAACTCTGGCCAGACATGTACATGTTTCTTTCCTACACCTACTTTAAGACTAGCATTCCTGGCACATTCCTTCTTGATGGTCTGTGTACACCGCCATTAAGTTTTATGAAAAGGTGGCCCCATGAAGTCATCACTCTATAAAGTAAATCCTGCAGGTAACATAAATAAGGGAAGGGGATGGGTTTAAGAGAAATTTGAAGTTTTCCAACAAATACACTGGTTTCTCGACTTTCACAAAGAAATATGCTAGTCCTCATTTTTTTTTTTTTTTTGAATGCCTGGTTCTTGTGGTCTAAACTCCATTTCCCCAGTTTCCACAGAGACACAGGTACTTAGAAATATTTCTCTCCTTAAAGAAAAACAAGAATGCAAGTATGATGACAAAAGGGTGTGGTGGAGATGAGCAAGTTACAAAACACATATGGCATCTGGAAGGGATAAACAATACTTAGCTCATGTGGGAAAGAGAGCCTAGTGTGGCTAGATCTTCTGATCTTTCAACAGAAGCAGGAGATCCAGAATTTTATGTGAAATCTCCCAATTTTAAAATGTTGATGAAACAACAGGGTTTGGTCTAAGCTCCTTAGCTTGGAACTCAAGCCATTTATGACCTAACTTTTGCTCATTTCCTTCCACTTCCCAACCGTGCTTCCATGCTGTTCCCACCACACCAACGCACACGCAGTGCCCTAGACTCTGATCTTCTGTCTTCACACCTCTGCTGGTCTTTGTCTGCAAGGCACATTCTCCTTTTTCTGCTTGGGAATCTTTTAAGCAATTTCTCAAGATTCAGATCAAACTATACTTTCTTCTGAAAGCTACCCTTTTCTTTGCAAGATTAGGTGCTCTTCATTCTTTCTATGCTCCCACAGTACCCTGAACATACTTCAACCAGACCTCCTACCACACTCCCCTGAAATTTCTGGCTTTCTTATCTGTTGTGCACTAGCCTGAGAACCTAGAGTAGGATAATGATAAATACACAAAGTAAAAATAGTTTCATCACAGGGAACAATGAAAATTCAAACAAGATAGAAAGCCAGAGGCTTGAACATTTCAAGTAGTATGTCCAAGAGGTGATACCACATGATAAACAGAAGACAAGCCCAGGAGTCAGGAATCAGGATGATTAAAACAGGTTGGAAAGTAGAATGACTTAAGATAGAAGTATGGATGAGTTAAGGGTGTCTGGAGCCTGTTTTTACCTGGTGCCGAGATGTGATAGGAACAGAGATAGGTCTTACTGCTTTAATGTCTTAGTACTGGGCTCCACTATCAGCTTGATAGTGGGATGAGTTTCTGTTTGCCATTTCAAGGATTTTTTTCTTTCAGCAAACATCTATTGGGCATCTAGTCTGTGCCAGCCATTGTTAGGCACCATTAACTATAGAGAGAATCAGGTATAATTCCTGTGCTTGAGCATGTGGTCGGTGAAGGAAATGAACATACAATGACAAGAAGATGAAACAAATGTTACACAGAGGGAAGCCCAGGGGGCTATGATAGCACAGAGGACGGGCTCCCGATCCATTAAAGCCCAGAGATGGTAATTTACTTGAGGTCATAGAGCTAGGGAGGAGAACCAGGATGAGAACCCAGGCCTCTCAGACTACTCTTTTTCCATTGTAGGACATTGGGAGAAGACAGAAATGACTTTATGGTGATGAGGGAATTTATGTGTGTCAGCTTGGTTAAACTGCAACTGTATGGATCTAGATTAAAGTTGGTGAAAAATGATAGTTGCTTGAGATTTGGGAAGCAGGAGTGAATCAGCAGCCATTGCTCTCTGAAGACCATGGGATTAGTTATAGCAACAACAGACATAGAGGTGCCAGTAAATTCCAGCTTGTCTTCACTCTCCTGCATTCCACATCCAGCTCTTTCCAACTGCTGACTCTCCTGACCAATAGTAGCTCCAAGCCCACCACCAGACATTTGGCTGTGGACCCACAGACTTCTCCCATACTTTTCCCCCAGCCTCCCCTTCATAGAAGCTGGTGTGACTGGCTTCTTCTGTGATTGATTGGTTGGTGACTCCACTGATCCCTACCCCCTCCACTTTCAGAGCTGTACTGTCCCAGCTCCTTCTACAACTGTGTAAGTCCTAATTCTTATAGAAAATCCCTTATCCCATAACTCACAGTTGTTCTGCTTCCTTAGTTGAACACTGACTGAAATGCTGTGCTTTTCCCAAAAATGAAAATAATTGAGTGGATAGAACCGACTAAAGTTAAAAGTCAGTTTCACCATAACTCTAGTGCCTCTGCACATTTAGTTTAGTAAATAGTTGTTCAATGTCATTGAATTTTTACATTGCTTCTAGTTCTTCATTGGTAAAGATATCATTACAAAGAATAGTTTCCAGGGAAGAAGTGGGTTTTTTTTTTTGCTTCTGTTTAATTCTTAGGATCAATACAAGGGGTATGGAGTCCTTTATGGCTCAGAGTCTGAAGTTTTGACTCAGGACTGCTGTGCTGGCTACATGTATTCTTCATCTCCTGGGAGTATGATAGATTTTCCTCTGGCTTCAATTTTCTTATCCCTCCCTCATCTTCCATCCCTTCCAAAAACAGAGAAAAGCCTCTCTCTTGTGCATTTTCTCCAAAGAAAGTATTTCACATTCTAATCAGATCTGAAAAAAAAAAAAAAAAAGACACATTGGGTTACCCTTATGGGACTGTGCCTCTGGCCAGGCTGGGCTGGAAGAAGGAGAAACAAAGACATCTGGAAGTGGAGGCTCTGCTCACTGGGGCTGGACAGACAGCAATCAACTCTGAACCACTTAATTGCCAGGGAATTTCCTCCTTATTACCATTTAGCACTTCTTGGGAGAAGACACATTATATGTTCACTTTGCCTCCTGGAAGGCTGGATTTAATTGTTTCAATGAGACAACCATTTATGGAATGTCTGTCCTAAAGTAGTTCCTATGCTAGTTGCTAGAGACATTACCTTGAAGCATTTTCAGTTAAAAAGGGTGGTAAACAATGAGTTACAGCACAAGTCAGCCAATAGTAAGTGCTGGAAAAGAGGCATAAACAAAGCACCATGGAACAGAGGCAGCAATTATACCCATTAAGGGAAAGGTGGGGTGGGGAAAAGAAGTCTAAGTGTTAAATAATATATAGGCAGAGCAGGCTAACATTTATTAAGCACCAAGCTGGGTTTAACAGAGGAAGGTCAATCAGGGGAGAGAGCTAATAATGATTTGCTGATCATCTATCCTATGCCAGTCACTGAGGTAGGCGCTGTACATACATTATCCCCAAAACCCATCTGGAGGCAACTGAAGCACAAAGAAGTGTGGTAACTTGTTCAAAAACTTGAAAGTGGTAGAATTGGGATTCAAACCCAGATCTGACTTCCAAGAACATGCCCTGATCCCATCTGTGCTTGGAGGATTATTTTCAAAAAGACATTTGAGATGGACTATAAAAAAATGAGGATTTTGACAGGCTTCAAAAGACAAGGGAGTGGAAAGGATGGGGTAAAAGTATTCTGAGAGGAGAACAGCCCCAGGCCAGGTGTGAAGGTACAAGGCTGATCTGGGGCATCGCAGGCAGTCTGGGGCGACTGTGGGAAGACTTTACTGTGTGCCTACACCACTATCTTCTTGGCTTCAACATGCCATTCAGTAATTCACTCAACAGTGCAGGGGATTCTGAGCTTGAAAACCTTAGCCCTTGCTCTCAAGGAATCTCCAATCTAATTAGAGTGTGCTGAGGTAACTGGTGTCACTGATTATTTTGTACACTTCAGCTCAGGGTGTTGTGTATGTATGTGTGTGTGGTGTGTTTGAGCGCGCACGTGTGCATACTTACACAAGTGTTGTTTGGACCATTTCCTCCCCACATTCCCTGGGCTCTCCATAAGAGTGTATTCTTTTACAGCCTCTGCCTTTAGCAAGGCTTGGCCTTGATGTGATAAGTTTAAAGCCCATAGCATCTCAACAAGTGTCCTTTCAACCCAAGAGAGACCTAACATGATCTTCCACTAGCTCACTTGAAAAATAATGATCAACCCTAGGGTTGCAAGGAAAAGATCTTCATTGGAACTGACACGAAAGTGGACACCTTCTAACATTTCTCTGCAGACTTTACATGTGCTCAACACGTCTTGAAAGATAATATGGCTCCAGCCTTTGGTTCAGATGGCTGGAGCAGTTTTAAAAATGCATTTTGTCTCTGGCAAATCACAGCAGAACGTCATAAACAGCTGGAAACTCTCTGAGGTGAAGACAAGCTGTATATTATGTTTGAATTTATAGCCCCCTTCCCCATGATAGTTGATTTCCATTTCTGACAGGGTTATTATTTCCATCTTTATGAAATATCTTGGATCTCACCTTGGATAATTACTGATTATTATCAGCTCTTCACCTGAGGTGGCTTAGCACTTGGGTGAACCTAAAAAAAATAAAAAATGAACTAGGGAAAGCTCAATGTGTGAGATTATGTATTTCTATTTTCATTTGCAATTCCCTTTGGCTTTTTAATGATTGAGTCATTAATCAGTGTCAAATCACCTTCCAGAGCACAGACAGTATTTTGCCACTTGGGTTCCAACATAGATTAAATGGCAATAACGTGTTATTAAGTCGGTGCTCTCTTGTGAGTTACTCTGGTAATCACAAACCCAGAGACTTTTAGGGTAAAATCAAGATATCAGTGGCCATCTATAGTTTTTAGCTACGGGTGTACATCGCCATTTTTTGAAATCTGATAGACCTCCAAGTTATTCTGACAAGTACTCCCAGTTGAGAACCACTAAGAATCCAACATCCCTCATTTTGCTCCTTGAGGTTGCCATTCTATGCATCCTTTTATGCTTCCACCCCTTTGCTTTTCCAATTTCCTCTGCCATGATACCCCATCCTCTCCTCACTTTTCTGCCTGGTCAAATCCTGTTCACCCTGAGGCCCATCCCAAATGCTACTCTGCTGTGAAGCCTTCTGTGATGGAAATAACCCTCCCTGACCCCAGAGCACTTCTTAAACACCTTTATGAACATTCTGTGTTACAGGTTCTCCTATCTTATATAGAGCTACCTGCATGTGTCTAAATTCTCCACTATGAGTTCCAGGAGGATAATAGTTGTATTATTTTATTCAATTTCCTATCTTCCGAGCCTGCTACGTGGCCTGACACTCATTCACTGAATGAATGAGGAGGTTGATACCCAAAAGAAGTAAAGTAACTTTACTTTGGTCCAATTAATTTAGCCAGATTTGAGCTTCTTCTGCATTTATTCACTGTTACTTACAAAGAAAGATGTGCAAGGATGTGAAAAGGAAGAACTTAAAGGGTCATGTTATTAGCTTTTAATATTCTTTTAAAAATATTACTTTCCCAACAAAAGCAGTAATAGCTGATTTGATCTGAATTAGTAATGGAAGGCTCGATATCAATTTGAATTTGAGGAAATGTTTTCAAATAAATCAAACAATCTCACAAAAATCCAAACCTTAACTGATGTTTAAATCAGTGTAGGCAATGTTAGCTTAAAAATCGGAACTGCCCTCTGGTTCCTGTGTGCCTTTGTACAAATTATTTCACCTTTCTGGATCTCAGATACCTCTTCTGTAAAATGGGAGGTTAAATTATTTATCTGAGGTTCTATTACCTTAACCAGAATCATCAGTCAAGTGATCCAGCAGTTTCTTTATTTGGTTCTACTCCATACTTAGGAGAATGTAGTATTCTTAATAAGAGACCAAGGAGCTTTATAAAATCATCATCATAATATGAATAACTAAAAGAAAACTTGTAAAAGAGTAAAGGAAAAAGAATCATAGTTTTTTCACTGTAATATGTTATTGTTTTGGCATGTTTTCTTCCATTTTTTAATGTATATGTTTTTTTCCACGTATCATATGCATGTTCCTTGATGTTAATTATTTGTGACTATTAATTTAAATGACTATGTAATGAGTAGGATATGTAATACTCTTCTATTATTAGGTTGCAATTTCTTGACAGTACTGAAATTAAAATCTCTATAAATATCTTTCCCATATTTCGGATTATTCCCACAAATGGGAATCCTGTATCAAGGGGTATGAACATTTTTTGTGACTCATCACATATTGCCATGGTTTATTTTAGTAAATGTCTGTGATTTTCCTGTGCAGCATTATTTCACCTTCCTCCGATAAACTGTACGCTAATTTTTCTAATGGAAACCAAGCCCACCCTCACACCCACTCCATGTGCTTTGGAAATAATTGACTTTACCCACCCCTTCCCCTGTTCCTAGAGAGTATCATGTGGTCAGGTCCGGCAAATCAGGGCATTATGTTTCTCTGCCCACAGTTCAGTCATGGGTATGTGACTCAGAGGGAACCAACAGCAACAGAGCAAGAAGACTTTTAAAAAAATTATTAAATTTATTGGGGTGACTTTGATCAACATGAACATAAAGGTTTCAGGTGTGAGTTTCTATCTTACAAGATCTGTGTATTGCACCATGTGCCCAAAGTCAAATCTTCTCCTGATACCATATATTAAGACTCCGCCCCCCAACCCCCCGCCCCAAGAAGGCTTTTGATAAGATTGTTGGAAGAGCCCAGCTGGTCTGGCTCAGCGGTTGAATGTTGACCCATGAACCAGGAGGTTACTATTCGATTCCTGGTTGGGGCACATGCCTGGGTTGCGGGCTTGATCCTCAGTAGGGGCGTGCAGAAAGCAGCTGATCAATGATTCTCTCTCATCACTGATATTTCTATCTTTCTCTCCCTCTCCCTTTCTCTCTCTGAAATCAATAAAAACATGTTTAAAAAAAAGACTGTTGGAAGAGATGGAATGTGCTCTTTTCTACTGAGGCTATGAGTAGGGAGGATGATATAAGCCTAGAACTGCTAGGAGCCAACACATGGAACCTGAGAATGAAGCCATACAGTAGAAGACAGAGTTGAGGGATCGAGAAATACTAAGACTGGCCCTGTTTGAATCCCTGGACTCAGTAATGCCTGAAGCCAGACAACCCCAGGACTTACTTTTAAGTAAACTGAAGAAAAATTGTCCAATGTTCCTTAAACTTATTCATTCATCTATAATCCCCTTCTCTCTCTCTCTCTCTCTCTCTCTCTCTCTCTCTCTCTCTCTCTCTCTCTCTCTCTTCCTCTCCCCTCCTCCTGCCTCTTTCTCTCTCACACACACATGCCCCTAACTAGTACAGGTAGGTTTTTGTTTTAATCCCTTCAAAAAATTAATAAACTTTATTTTTTAAGAGCAGTTTTAGGTTCACAGCAAAATGAGTGGAAAGTCCCCTCCCCTCCTCACTATCAACATCCCACACCACAGCAGTACATTTGTTACAACTGATGAACCTACATGACATTATCATCACCCAAAGTCTATAATTTACATTAGGGTTCTCTTGGTGTTGTACATTCTATGGGTTCTGACACGTGTACTGCTTGTATTCACCACTATAGCTAGTGCCTTTTTACTGAGGTATAACTTACAGAAAGGACACAATCTTATACGTACAGCTGGATAAACTTTTACATATCTATTTATATAACCTCTACCCAGATACAGAACATTTCAAGCACCTAGTAGGTACCTACAGGCTCCATCCAAATAGATGCTCCCTTAAAGGTATTTACTATTCAGATTTCTATCCTGAATAGCTTTTTTTTTAAACCCTTATCTGAAGATGTGTTTTTCTGATTTGAGAGAAAGAGAGAGAGAGAGAGAGAGGAGAGAAACATCGATCAGCAGCCTTCCGTACATGCCCCCACCGGGGATCGAACCTGCAACTTAGGTATGTGCCCTGACCAAGAATCAAAATGGCAACTTTTCAGCACAGGGCACGACGCTCCAACCTAGCCACACCCACCAGGGTTATTACTATAATTTTTGACTGCTTTTAAACTTTACATAAATGGAATCTCATAGTATGACTGCAACCTCTTAGCCTCTTAGCAACCCAAGCCCATTGTAAGAGACTTTGGGGGATTTTAGGGGAAGGAATGAGTGTGTTTTGCATGTGAGAGGGACATTGTTGTAGACAGAGGATTGACTGTGGCAGATAATGTTTTTAAAAAATGGCCACAATATTTCTGGTCTCACATGTTCAGAACTCTACCACTCTTCCATCAAGAAATGGAATCTATTCCCCTTTCCCTTGAACCTGGGTGGGCCTAACTGTTCTAATCAAGAGCATGGCAGAAATAATGCTATGACTCCCATAGCTTGATCATAAAAATAATATAGTTTTCTCTTGTCTCTTTCTCTCTTGTCACTTGCCTGTGGAATGTGGCCACATGTTGTAACAAAGCCCAGGCCACATGGAGCTGTCATATACAGATGTTCCCACTGATAATCCCAGCAAAGATTCCAAGAATCAGCCAGCATTGACTGCTGGTCATATGAATTAATGAGCACTCACATGATTCCTGATCTGAGCCTTCAAGCTGCCCTGGCTGATGCCTGGAGTAGAAATCAGCTGTCCCCACTAAGCCCTACCAACATGGAGATTCATGAGCAAAATAAATTGTTTAAGCCACAGCAATGGTTTATTATGCAACCAGATAACCAGAATTCCATAATATCTGTGTGTTCTTGGAAAGAGTCTTCTGGTGATATTTGACTTCAGAAAAAGTCTTCATCTCTGTAGGCCTTGTTTTCATTGTAAAATAAAACAATAATTACTATGTCATTGGGAATGTTGTGAAATTTAAATGAGATAGTAATACACACGAGATGTTCTTTTTATAATGGGACTTCAATAAATGCTACCTAATATTACCTCAATTTATTTCCATCAAGTTGTTCTATATTTACTTTTTATACACACAAATATAAAACCTGATTTTGTGTATATATACACATACACAGGCACACACAGGCACATTGCAACATATAGCTTCTATATGCTCTCTCAGATCACTCACTTTGAAGTAAGTCAGCTAACCTGCAATAGTATAGGTGCTTAGGCAGCCTTACAGGGAGATCCACATAGTCAGAAACAGACCTCTTGCCTCACTAACTTGCCAACCATGTGAGTGAGCTGCCGTGCAAGCTGACCCTAGCCTGAGCCAGCCTTTATACCGCAACCCCCACTGACATCGTGACTGCAACCTCTTAAAGATCCCAAGCCAGAACCGCCCAACTAAGCCACTCTTGATTCCAACAGAAACTGCAAAACCTGTATGAAACATTTCCTTGTTCTTTTAAGTCACTATGGTTTGGAATAATTTATTATGCAATAATAGCTAACTAATAGATATATCAACATGGAAAGGGATGTAGAAGAGAAACTGATCCAAGGTTGAGGACTGTTTTAGGGACTATGTGAATGAATTTGAAAGTGCTGATGAGATCGAGTTTGAATTAAATAATAATGGGGTTCAGAGTAGAAAGTAAAGCTGGGGAGGGCAACAGACCTGGAAATGAGACTGTAAACTGCAGATTTCACTGAAGTTGGAGAGCAGGTTTGGTGAGGGTAAAGGAGTAAGAAATCTGGAATAAAAGAAAGTTTTGTTTAGAATGTGGAATACTTTGGTTATTGGTTTCAGAGGTGGAACAGTTCTGGAGAAAAAAGTACAGAACATGGTCTCATAAGTGGATGTTTGAATGGCAGTGCTGGGGAAAGGTTTATACACCTCTTTTGAGTACAGAGGCAGAGAGGAAAATGGGGAAACCTAAGCTGATGACAGCAGACTGTTAAAAACTTTCTTCCTAAGATCCCTTCATCCCTAGTGATGGAATGAAGGTGGAATGAAATTTGCATGGCTTGATGGTGAAAGCCTCAATGCAGGGATAGCTGGTCTGGAAGTTGTAGTGACAAGTTAGGAAAATGCCAGCCTTAACTTTTGGCTCATGATATTGAAGATGGGGGGGGGGGGGGAGAAGGAAGAACTCTATTTGAAAGGGCTTAAGTTAAATGTCACATTTTAGACAAGATAAAGAGGTGACAGCAGTGCTCTAGGAAAAGGTTGGATGCATAAAGAAGTTTCTTTGCATTGGCATCAGTTTGCTTATAAAAAAGCTGGAACTTCATTCTGTTGGCAACTGGGAAAGTGTTATGCAAGGGAGTGACATGATGAGCTTTGACTTTTAGAACTCTCACCCTCACAGCACAGGTAGTATGGTGGATGCACTGTGCAAGGAATACAGAGATTCCTTTGGAATAAAGGGTTGGTAAAAAGGTGCATTCCATATAGGTGATGAGGTCTTATCATTAGCCCACCAAAACAATGGGGTCAGCGGTTTAGGAAGTAGAGACTACCGTGAAGGAAAGGAATAAAGGCAGTGGCCAAACTTTCACCTCCGTTATGAAGCTGTTCTAGCACTTCTGATCCTGCATTGTTCAAAGCACTTTTGATCCTCCATTGAACCTGGATATGTAATTGCCAGTTATCCTCAGTTTACTTCCTTCTTTCTTTTCTGTCTCCCAAATCCACTCATCTTGCTCTATTTAATATTCTACTTATTTTATTTTATTATTTTTTAAAAAATATTTTTATTGATTTCAGAGAGGAAGGGAGAGGGAGAGATAGAAACATCAATGATGAGAGAGAATCATTGATCGGCTGCCTCCCATATGCCCTACACTAGGGATTGAGCCTGCAACCCAGGCCTGTACCCTCACTGGGTATCAAACTGTTACCTCCTGGTTCATAGATCAATGCTCAACCACTGAGCCATGCTGGCCTGGCTCTACTTGTTTTGTTTTTTTTTAAACATATATATATATATATTTTGGTCTTGCTATTCCCATTTTTAGTGCACACCTTGACTAAATCAGTGTGGTAATAAAACTTTCTGAAGGTAAAAATCTAGGGGCAGTGTGGTACAGTGGAATGTGCAGCATCCTGTAACTCGAAAGGGCTGGTTTCTAGTCCCAGGCCTGCCATGAATTTCCTGTATGATTTTGGTTAACTCTTTTGAACTCAGTTTTTTTTTTCATTTAGAAAATAAATCTCCAAGGTCTTATCCATTTCGATTTGCATACCTGTGCAATACTATAGGTTAACATATTTTCATGACAACAGTGAAATCTACCTTGTCTAATATAGCACTATAAAATTAGAATGGTGCATACACATCTTGAAGAAGTCTGTTTTAAGAAACCTGCTTAATAAATAAAGTTTGAACAGGTATTGTACTCCAATACAGTTTCCCAGACTAGGATAGTTATGTTTTGTAGGATAAGTCTTACTTTTCCTTCCTTGGAAGTGGAGGGTGGCTCTCATTTGATTTACCACACATCTCCTGAAGTAAAAGTGCCTTCGCTTGAAGCCACGGCTCTGCTACCTACTAGCTTGTTACCTTGGGCAAACTACTTAACCTCTATGTTTCTTCATCCATAAAATGGGGGTAATACTGTTTCTCATATTGTGGAGATTAAACAAGTTAATGCATGTAATAGCATTTGGAATAGAGAAGGCCCTGGATAAGTATTAGCTATTATTCTTGTACTGGGCGTTAGTGTGCATAGATCTGGTCTCTCTTCTTAAATCATCCAAATGACTGTAACTCAATGTTTTGAGTTCTGTAACAAGACGTATAGTAAGTGATGTAGGAGCAGAGGCGGGAATGCCTCTCATCCTTGCAAGAAAGGTAGGGGCAGGATTAGCTTTTTGAGGGTGAAGTTTGATCCTTAAGGAAGGTAATTTAATTTGGGAAATGTGGAGCAGTCAGAGGCAGCATGGGGAAGGCCATGGCTACAAAAGATAATAGGGGTAGGAGGAAAGGGAGGATATGTGGTAGATTATAGGTACTTGATGCCGGAGCATCAACATCACTTAAAAGTTTGTTATAAATATAGGATCTTAGGCCATATCCAGACCTACTCAATCTAAATTTGCACTTTATTTATTTTTATTTTATTTATTTATTTTTTCAAGATTTGTTATTGATTTTTATTTTTTTTAAATAAATCTTTATTGTTCAGATTATTACAGGTGTTCCTCTTTTTTGCCCCCATAGCTCCCCTCCACCTGATTCCCCACCCCACCCCATGCCCTTACCCCCGCCACTGTCTTCATCCATAGGTGTAAGCTTTTTGTCCAGTCTCTTCCCGCACCTCTCACACCCTCTCCCCCCTGAGAATTGTCAGTCCACTCCCTTTCTATGTCCCTGATTCTGTTATATTCACCAGTCCATTCTGTTCTTCAGATTTTTTATTCACTTGATTTTTAGATTCACTTGTTGGTAGGTATGTATTTGATGTCATTTTGTTGTTCATAATTTTTATCTTTACCTTTTTCTTCTTCTTCCTCTTCTTAAAGAACACCCTTCAGCATTTCATGTAATCCTGGTTTGGTGGTGATGAACTCCTTTAGCTTTTTCTTATCTGTGAAGCTCTTTATCTGACCTTCAACTCTGAATGATAGCCTTGCTGGGTAGAGTAATCTTGGTTGTAGGTTCTTGCTGTTCATCACTTTGTATATTTCTTGCCACTCCCTTCTGGCCTGCATAGTTTCTGCTGAGAAATCAGCTGACAGTCATATGGGTGCTCCCTTGTAGGTAACTAACCGTTTTACTCTTGCTGCTTTCAAGATTCTCTCTTTGTCTTTTGCCCTTGGCATTTTAATTATGATGTGTCTTGGTGTGGTCCTCTTTGGATTCCTCTTGTATGGGGTTCTGTGTGCTTCCTGAACTTGTAAGTCTATTTCTTTCACCAGGTAGGGAAAGTTTTCTGTCATTATTTCTTCTAATAGGTTTTCAATATTTTGCTCTCTCTCTTCTTCTGGCACCCCAAAAATTCGGATGTTGGTACGCTTAAAGTTGTCCCAGAGGCTCCTTACACTATCTTCATATTTTTGGATTTTTTCTTTTTGTTTTTCTGGTTGGGTGTTTTTTGTTTCCTCATATTTCATATCTTTGGTTTGATTCTTGGGGTATGTTGATCTACAGTTGAGTTTCTGTATATTCTTTATTTCAGACAGTGTATGCTTAATTTCTGACTGGTCCTTTTCCATTTTTTTGGTATTCTCATTAAGGTCCTTGAAGGTCTCACTAAGCTCCTCGGAGGTCTCATCAAGTTTCTTGGCAGTTTTTAGAAGATTCTTGAGTAACCTTATAAATGTGGTTCTGAACTCTATGTCGTCCATTAGTTTGCTTTCCTCCATTTCTCTCATTCGTGACATGTTTCTTTGTCTCCGCATTTTGTTGCTTCCTTGTGTTGATGGAGTGGCTTTGTGTGGTAGGTGACCTATAGGGGCCAGTAGCTCAGCCTCCCTAATCACCTGAGGTGGACACCTTTGGTACACCCCTTTGTGGGCTGAGTGCAAAGCCTTGGTGTAGTTATGCCTTGATTGCTGTTGGTACACTGGGAGGAAGTGACCTCCAGGCCAATTGGCTGTGAGGACCCGCTGTGTCTATAATGGAAGAACTGCTGCGCTGGAGACACACTTATGGTGCAGGACTTGTTTCAGTGGGGCTTTGGTGCTCACTGAGTCTGCCTCTTGAATGTGTCACTTATGGATGTGAGGAGTTGAAATCTGGTGTCTCACACTGACCACTAGGTACACTGGCTTCTGGATCTCCAATGGGGTGCAGGTCAGCTACTGTCTGAGGCCACCCAGCAGGAGCTACAGCAAGAACTACAGTTTTCTCTTCTTTGCTTGGGGTTTGGAGGTTTTGGAGCTGTCTGACCCGGGCTGCAAGTTTGCTAGGTTAAGCTGCGATAGGGCAGGCCATTCATATGCTAAAGCCGCTGCTTGGAGCTTGGGTGGGTTCGTAGATTGTGCAGGGCGGGGTCTCAGGGCATGACTAGGCTAGGGCGTGGCAAACAGCAATGGCTGCCAGTAAGCCGGCTCTGCGTCTCTCCGACCGTGTCCCCGCGTCCAGCGCCCCAGCACAATAAACAATTGTTCCTGCACGCAGCCCTGCAAGCAAGCCTCCCTCACTTTCCGACCCCACGGCAGACAGTCCAGCTTCTCCCCGTAGGAGTTTGGGTCCCCCGCGTCTCCCCAGAAACTGGAGTTCAGAGTAATCGGGAGCTTATCTCCCTTCGGGTTGAAAACAGCAGCGCTCCCAGTCACCCGTCGCCAGCCCGATTCGCTCGTCTCCATACCTCAGCTTTTTAGCGCTTGTGCACCCCTCAATGCTGTTTGCTCTTTCCTTCTAGTTGTAGAACTTCCATTCAGCCAGCTTTCCCGTGGTTCTGGGTGATAGACGTTTTGTCTTTTAGTTGTAGTTTTGAAATTGTTGTGCGAGGCAGCAGTTTAGGTGTTTACCTACGCTGCCATCTTGGATCTCTAAATTTGCACTTTAACAAGATCCTCAAATGGTTCCTGCTGAACATTAAAGTTTGATAACCACTGGTCTAGAGCATATTCTGGAGCCCACCTTCCTAGGTTTAAATCCTGGCTTTACCATTTCTTATCATGTGTGACTTTAGACAAGCTATTGTGTGTGTGTGTGTGTGTGTGTGTATGTGTGTGTGTGTGTGTATGTGTGTGTGTGTGTGTGTGTGTGTGTGTGCTGGTTTATGTGTTTGCAAATGTGTTTCCTTTTTTATTTTTATTTTTAGACAAGCTATTTCATCTCCTTCCTATGCCTCCATTTCCTCCTTTGAAGTTTCTACCTCATAAAATTAAGGACTAAATGAATTAATATGTGAAATGTTTAGGACAGTATTGGCACCTCATAAGCTATAATGCTTGACTAATATGCTACTTATTATGTCAGGGTTGATTTTATAAACAACCTGTCTTTCCATTTCTACTCCACTACCTGTTGCCCTGATGTTTGTTGTAGAGCAAGACACCTGGCAATCAGAAGACCTGGGGTTATAAAGCCCAGGTCCCTTCAAATCCCAGCTTTGTGACATTGGGAAAGTTCTTGAATATCTGTGTTTTTCTCATTCATTGAAGGGAGGAATCTTAACTATACCTGCCTCATTGAGATGCTGTGAGGCTCAATTCAAAGAATGTTCTTTAAACTACAAAATCTATTAAGGTTTCATTTATCATCTTTCCAAGAGTCTTAAGTAATTGGACTGAAAACAGGTGGTACCTCAAATTAGTGGGAAATAGATGGAAGAGAATGCATTGAAAGATCACAGAGAGCAAGGGGGGAGAGCTGGTGATTTCTTGTCCCACTTTATGACTTTCTGAAGGGGCAGGCTTGGGTTTTACAGTAACAATTTTCCCGGACCTCAGACTATTTTCAGCTAATGGGAAAATAGTAGGAAACTTAAATGGTGTTACTTATTTTCTCTTTCTAACCTACAGCACCATTCAAAAACATGAACAGTCTCACACATTTGTATAGTGTCCACAATTTACAAATAACCTTTTTTCTCTGTGTTATCACAACTTCCCCACAGGGTAGTACTGACCCCCCCCCCCCCTTTTTTTTAAGGAAACTTTGTTAATATCAGAAAGCATATTAAAAACCTCTTTGACTTGAAATTTTTTTACCAGTTCCTATGTTTCCAAAAGTACAAAATTTAAGAGGGAGGGCAATCACAAAATTTGACTAAATCTTCAATACCAGGTATTGACTTCGATTTTATGGCCGCGAATAATCTTATACTGGGCCCCCTTTCTCATCTGCAAAACAGGGACAGTACCTTCTTCACACAACTGTTCTGTAAGAACAAAAGCTAAAGGGTGAACCTACCAGGTCATAAATATAGGATCTTAGGCCATATCCAGACCTACTCAATCTAAATTTGCTTAGCCCAGAGCCTCAAATAAATCCCTTCTCCTTCTTGCCTTTGACAGATAGAGCACGAGACAGCACTATCATTCCCACTTCACAGGTGGAGAAACCCGAATTCGAGGACGCTTAGGGTTCCCATTCTCCGCAACCGCGCAACCCCCAGATCAGGTACAAGCCACCTGTGCTGTCCACTACATGGATTCTCGTAGCGCAGATGAACTCTCCCGAGTTGCGTCGGGGGGAAGGGGCAGGGTTAAAAGCAGCTAATAATTGCTCCCAAGACTCCCATGAATCTGATCCTAATCCTCCACGTCACTTCAGGGACATAACTGCTCTCCTTCTAGCCCTAACCTCACTTGGAATAAAGGTCGCGGAAAAACCACGGCTCCAGCTACCAACGCCATTTTGACCGCTACGTGTGACGCCACACGTAGCAGAGAGCGCAGCTGATTGGCTGGGAGATGGCAGCCAGAGACAAGGCGCGCGAAGCCGGAGCGGAGGGGATGGAGGAGAAGCAAAGGAAACTACAATCCCAGTCCTCCTTGCGCGTGCGACAGCCGACCGAAGAGTTTGGGTTCGGACCACAACTCCCAACACCCCTCGCGATGTCTCTCGTTTCCTTTCAAAATGCAGAGGAAAAGAGGAACCGGGAGAAAGGAGGCCTTCTGTGGGTTTTTCTCCCAAAGGCGGGAAAGGCGAACTACATTTCCCGACTGGCAGCGCGCAGCTGCGCCTGCGCCCTTATACCTGTCGCCATCTTGCCCCTTCTGAGGCACCGCAAACAAACCCAATTCCTGGTGTCCCCTAGTCTTGGCGGAGGAGCCTTTTAGATGAGCCCCGAAAGGCCGGGCAGGTGGGTGACTCTCAGACAGGGCGCTGGAAAGAGCTGGCAGATTAGTCAGGCTGGAGGAGCTCTGGGCTAAGCATGCAGAGCCCGGCTTGGGGCGCCCAGCCCCATCCTCCGTTGTCTCCTAACGGGATCGTTGGGTTCCCGAGGTGGGTTGAGGGGGACTCTGGCAGGCCTCGTGCTGGGGGATCTGGGGTTTCAGCCCAGGGAGCCTCCTGCTGAGTCTCGGTCATCTGCCTGGCTGTCCACGCGCCTCCTCTGTCTTCGTTGTCCTCTCCGCAGAGGAGGGAGCGAAGCGCTGAGGTTGGCCGGGGCCCCTGACACCGGCTGCTGGCCCCGAAAGGCTTGGGTCGCGGGCTCGGTGTTAGGGTCGGCTCCGACCGGCGCACCGGCCGCGGTGAGGAGGGTGGGCTGGACACTCTTGTGGCGCTGCGAGAGTGCATGTTTGGGGAGGGGGCGGGGCGGGCTTGTCTCCTTGACACTTGAGTCGGGGAAAGATTATACGAGATCCCGGTTCCGGGACCAGGCTCCGGCCACTGCTGCCCAGGTTTCCAGAGCGATGCGGTCCCGCGGTGGGTACCGCTGGCGGGGGGACGCGTCGGGATGCCGTGACGTGGTGCTCGATTCCGGCGGTCGGTCGCCGGCCGCCTCCAAAATCCTGTCGGGAGGCGGGGACTGGCTTGTGGAGGGAGCGGATTCTTTTAGCTCTGCCCCTTCTTCCTCTTCCCCACCCCTTTTCTTTATGTCATCCTGCCGGCTGGGGCGCGCAGTCCATTTCTCCTTGTTCTGGGTAGGTTCTTAGCTGAGAGGACGATGGGAAGTAGGGGGAGGGGGGCCCAACTCCAGGCGAGGAGTTGGGAGTCAGCAGCCTCGGCGCCTGGAACGGGATATAACTGTTCTTAGGGTTCAGTGCCTGACTCCTAGACCAGACCGTGAGCTCGCTCGTTCGTTCGTTCGTTCATTCATTCATTCACTCACTCATTCAGTTTACTCTTCTCAGTCATTCATTTATCTATTTAACAAATATTTACAGCGGACCCACTGTGTGCTAAGCAGGTATTGCACAAGTGCCCAGCTCCGTTGTCTTTTTATCTTCCAGATTAGGGAATTCCCATTACCAAGTAAGTTCCTAGCATCTAAACTTTTGGTAAATGGCTAAAGACTACAGGGTGTGCATTCATCTGTCATTGTTAGGATTGAGGAGAAAGTTCTTTATTAAGTTCCATTAAGCCATGTATTGTGCTAGGAGTTTTAACATATTTTATCTCATGTAACTCATAAATGAAAAAGCCAACAGAAATCAAGTAACTTGTCCAAGGTTACAAAGGTAGTAGTGCCTGTTTATTAAACAATGTACCAGCCACGATGATAACTTCACATACACACTTCTTTAATCCTCATAACAAACTAGGTGATGATACCTCTGCTTTAGAAATGTGTAAAAGGTATGCTCAGATAGGCCAATTTTCCCAGGATCACACAGCCAGTAAGTTGAAAACATGGAACTAGAATTTAGAGGTGTCTGACTCTGTGCTTTTTCCAGTCATAGGCTGGAGTAGTATGCTCCCAAATGATTGTTTAGTTATTCATTTGTCAGAAGTTGGAAAGTGTGGTGGTGAAAGAGTGGTTGTGAGATATTCTTATTGTTGGTTTCACTTCCTAGCCTGGATCTCCAGGTGAGTGGCCTTTTGAATGTACTTGATAATTTGATTTTTTGTTTTGGTAGAGAAGACAAGCTCTTTGGGGCTACCAAAAAGAAGCAGCAATGCCTGTTGTGTGGCCAACCCTTTTGGATCTCAGCAGGGATGAATGCAAAAGGATTCTTCGAAAATTGGGTATGCTTTTAATTTTCTGTGTTTTATGCCTCCATGATACTTTTCTCTTTTTGTTTGGATCATGTCTGTTTGCAGGGATGACATATTTCTTGCTACATTAGAAATTCTTTAGTGGTATCGTTCTTGTCTTACTCATTGTTATTCCCCAGTGCCTACCATAGTGTTTTGTACATAGTAGTGCATGAATCATAATAATCATAACAACTAAAATTCTTGAGGGATACTGGGCTATTCTGAGTTCTTTACATTCTTATTTAATCCTCAAACTAAAAAAGGAGGTATTTTTCTTTTTTTGTCCCCATTTTACAGATGATATAACTGAAGCTTAGAACTCAAGATAATGCTGATAGTAAGTCCTGGAGTCAGTATTTCAACCTGGGGAATATGATTCCTGTCTCACTTTAGCATACTTTTAACCTTCATGAACGTATATGTGAATTACATATTGTTTCTGAATTGTAAGTTAATGTAAGCTATGCTGTCTTTCCCAAATTATATTTTACTCTCAGTAATAAAATACCCTTTGTGGTTGTAATGAATTATATAGTAATCCTATATAATAAAAGGGTAATATGCAAACTGACCCTAAGAACGGAATGATCAGGAACAACCACTTGCTGTGACACTCACTGATCACCAGGGGGCAGACGCTCAACGCAGGAGCTGCCCCCTGGTGGTCAGTGCGCTTCCACAGGGGGAGCTTTGCTCAGCCAGAAGCCGGCTCATGGCTGGCCAGCGTGGTGGTGGTGGTGGTGGTGGTGGTGGCCTCTCCCGTCTCCATGGCAGCGCTAAGGATGTCTGACCTAACTGCTTAGGCCTGCTCCCTGCTGCCAGAGGGATGTCTGACTGCCAGCTTAGGCCCAATCCCCTGGGAGCGAGAGGGCGCAGGCTGAGCTGAGGGCCCCCCCGCCAAGTGCACGAATTTTTGTGTACCAGGCCTCTCATTTATTATATTTTTCTTTAGCACAGCCTTTCTCAACTAGCATTTAGGGACTTAAGCCCTAATACTAAAGTATCTGTTGTATATAATGAACTAACTTCTTATGCATCCAGAATGGTATTAGTTATGAGGAAATTGAGAAAAAGAGTAATTCAAATAATTTTCTGTATTCTCTGGTTCAAATGAGGATCCTTGGTTGAGAAATGCTGCTTTAGACTGCAAGGTAGAAGAAGGACCTTGTCTCATTTACCACTGTAGTCTCAGGCTAGCATATAGTAGGTGTTCAATAAATGAAAAAATATTTGAAAAGAACATTAAATGTTTTTACAGTAGATATGAATTATTTAGGTATCTATGATTTTGAAGGGGTAAGTGTGGACCTTGAATTCAGACAGGCTTGGGGTCTTGGTTCTGTTACTGATGATCCACATGATCAAGGACAAGTTATTTATTCTCCCTAAATCTGCTAGCACTTTTGTAAAGGAAGGATAACAATATCTGCTGCATAAGTTTGTTATGTGGATTAACTGTATATAAAAAGGGCCTGTTACAGGGCTTGACATCTGAGCGTACAGTATTTTAAACAACTTTTAGACATTTTTTTTGCAGATGAATCTATGAATCTTCTTTTTAAATATATCTTTATTGATTTCAGAGCGAAAGTGAGAGGGAGAGAGAGATAGAAACATCAATGATGAGAGGGAATCATTGTTTCTGCTGCTTCCTGCACACCCTCCACTGGGGATTGGACCCGCAACCCAGGCATGTGCCCCTTACCGGAATCAAACCCGGGACCCTTCAGTCCGCAGGCCTATGCTCTATCCACTGAGCCAAACAGGCTAGGGCAGAATGTTTTCTTTAAAAGAAATGTTTGTCAGGAATTCCTATGTATAAATCTGGTCATAGCTTTTCTTACTCTGCCTTTTTTTTTTTTTTTAAATATATTTTATTGATTTTTTACAGAGAGGAAGGAAGAAGGATAGAGAGTCAGAAACATCGATGAGAGAGAAACATCGATCAGCTGCCTCTTGCACACCTCCTACTGGGGATGTGCCCACAACCAAGTTACATGCCCTTGACCGGAATCGAACCCGGGACCCTTCAGTCCGCAGGCCGACGCTCTATCCACTGAGCCAAACCGGTTTTGGCCTTACTCTGCCTTTTAATAACTTTGGCTGTTTTTATTTCCCTTCAGGCCACTATGAAGATTTCTCTATTTTAAAAACTTAGCATTGTGTTTTAGTACAACTAGACATTTGGTTTGTTTTTGTCTTTGGTCAGTCATTCCTTTATCTTTTTTTTCCCTTTAACTTTATATCCAAACTTTTAGTACTAATTTAAGGATGGTTTTCTACACACTTACATGCAGTTGCTATAATTTCTAGCTACCAACTATAAAGTAGGGCTTGTATTTGTTTCATAGCTGAAATAATTAAGAGGAACAGTTCATAACTACAGTAGATTGATTAAGGTTTTTGGGCTTTTGCGGCCTTAAATCAAGACATTATGTTTAAATATAAAAATGGTAACCTTTAAGTCTAAATTTACGCTTAATTTTAGTCAGTGCTGTGTGGGTAATGCTACTGGAGAGCTGCCCTATACAAAAAAAACAGCCTTCCTACAGGGTAATGTCATCTTCAGTGAGCCTTGATGGTGATTTGCAGAGACTTTTTCTCCACCCATTGGTTGCTTATAATAATGCATCCTTTCCTTCAAACTCTAGCTCCAGGTTCAAAGTTTAGAGAAGTTACTATATTTAAGAATTAGTTTAAAATAATTTAAGAATTTCCTTTGTCCTTTTAAAAATAGTTATAAATCTTTGTTAGGTAAGATGCTAAACATTTAGATTTTACTTTAAATATAAAGGAATTGGGATAGAGAAATTTTTTTTTCAAGATACAGGGAATTTTATTAAATTGGCATAGTTGGGACCAAAGAGATAAAATGGTCACTGCCAGCTTATCTGCAGCCTTTCCTTTTAATAGGCTAATGAACACAACTTGAAATACAAGCAAGTCTTGCAGGTCTAAGAGACAGTGAAGGGATTGCCTCAGAATTTAAACGTATTAATACAACCAGTCATATAAATCTAAATATAAGCCAATCTCCTACAGTTTTTGAGATGGCACTCACCACCTCTGTGAAAAGTTGAACACTAGGAATCAAGTCCAACCATATTTTTGGAAGGGAGGACAGTGACAGTGCTTGCTGAACCAAAATGATCATCAAAGCTCAAAAAGCTGACCATATTCATTTAACCACAAGCCAATCTTATTTAAATCAGGACGGCCCGAAAGAAATGCTCTATTAGCCATTCATGATCTGAATTCTGGTGTATGAGATCAATTTAAATATGGTACACATAAAAAAAAAAGTCATGAGACATTTGTAATAAGTAAGGCAGTGGCCAACTATTACTCATTAGTAGCTTTTTTGAGATAAGCTATCAAGTTTGCCCTTTCTGCTCTCTTCTTAATGCCAGCGAAGATCATTTTTGTTCCAGGGATGTACTTCTTGGGGTTCTCCAAATAGTCCATCAGTGTAGCCTTACTCCCAGGTGATACCTTTGTTCTTGTTGGCATCCGTGTAAGTAAATCCAGGGGCCTCACCTATCTTTTGCCCAAAGAGACTATGGAGATTTGGCCCACTCTTGTGCTTGCCTCCCTTTTCCACAATATGGCACTGGGCACACTTCTGAACAAAAATCTTCTTGCCCTTCTCAACATCACCCATTTTTAAATCAATTGTTAGTCGCGCAACACGGAGATCCCCACTCGCAAGCCGGATGTCCCACTCTTTAAGTTGGGATAGAGAATTTTTTTATGGTGTACTGAACATACCATTGATAGTTAAATGCTTCCTTTCTTTTATCCTGTCTCTCCCCTGCCATCCTATATAATAAAAGCCTAATAAGCTTAGTGTCCGGTCGTCTAGTCAGCCGTTCAGCCAATCAGAGTATATGCTAATGAATGCTAAGGCCTGCTCAACTGCTGCTCTGACGTGCACTGACCACCAGGGGGAAGACACTCCAACCAGTAGGTTAGCTTGCTGCTGGAGTTCAGCAGATTGGGACTGAGCGATATGGGCTGGATGTGCCCTGGAGCCCTCCTGCAGTCCCTCCCCAGCTGGCCAACCTCCCGTGTCCCTCCCTGGCCCTGATCGTGCACCCGTGGACAGTTTCATGCATGGTTTCGTGCACGATTTTGGCCCGATCCAGCTCAACACAGGTGCTGGCCCCTGGTGGTCAGTGTGCTCCCACGGGGAGCGCCGCTCAGCCAGAAGCCGGGCTCATGGCTGGTGAGCGCAGCGGCGGTGGTAGGAGCCTCTCCTCCCTCTGCGGCAGTGCTAAGGATGTCTGACTAATGCCAGCAGTTGGACATCCTCCGAGGGCTCCTGGACTGCGAGAGGGCGCAGGCCGGGCTGAGGAGACTCCCCCCCCCCCCAAGTGCATGAATATCGTGCACCGGGCCTCTAGTATATGTATAAATGCAAATTCTTGAGCTGTAACTCTTAACAGGGGCTTTATGAACAATAGTATAATTGAATTGTTGATTTCTTTAAAGGGGATGGGTTGAGGACTTTATAAAAATGGTAAGGTAAATCCTTTGGGTTTTTTTGGTGGTGTTTGCATGTGTTTATTATTTCATTATACTTATGTATCATTAGAGTTAACACTATAATAGAATGGCATCAAAATTAATGTCAGAAATTGGTATTTGTCAGGATCTGAGGATACGCATCAAAATGGAAATCAATAAATGTGAAGGAGGTTGGGAAGCTGTTAAAAGTTCTTTACAATGAGTGAATTTCTGGAGAAGGAGAGGAAGGGTCTTTGATTTTGTAGCTATGGTAACTGTTCTGAGTCCCAGTATTTTGTGAGGTTGCCACCTTACTTTTGTGCATGACTTTTTAGTTAGACTTGGAGTGAGACTTGATATGTCAAAAATCTTTATCACATTTCTTTAGTTAATTTCACTTTTTCTGAAATAGTGTCTTGATCATTATAAATTCCAGAGCCCCAAAGTCAATTTCTTTTTTTGTTTCCTCAAACCACTTTTCTCTGACCTCTCCATTTCTTTATGATATTGACATTCTCCTAAATATCTTGTAAACTGCAAAACCTTTCTTTCTGCTATTCAGTTACTGAGTCCACATTCAGTTACTGAGTCCTATCAAATAAGAACTTTTTAGACTGGAATTAGAGGCTTTTCTTAGTCTGGCACCAAACTACTTTTCCATTTTTATCCTCTATTCCCTTACATGCACCCCTTGTTGGATTTTAATCCCCTTGAGGATAGGAACTTCATTTTGTTTATGTAAATATTCTCCATGGTCCCTTGTAGTAGTAATGTTCAACTACTAGTTCGGTTTGAATTAGTGACTATGCAAGTACAGACATATTTTTACTTCCCCTAGTGTAAAACTCTCGAAGTAGTCACTGACTTAGTGGAAGTTTGATGTCTGTATGAAACATTATCTGCTGTCTTATTCTCTATTCCTTTTGCACACTTGCCTTTTTCCCCCCTGCTTGCCTGGAGCACAGATATCTTTTTGATTAAAACCTATGCTTCCAGACTAGATGATGTGTTTCTCCTCTGTGCCCCTACCACTGTATTATAAACTGTATCATAATTGTCTGATGACTTGTTTGACTGTAGCTATATTCTGGAGTTAACTCCTTGAGGGCAGGATTTAGCATACTATCTGGTGTATATATAACAGGACTCAATATTGATTTGTTGCATGAAATATTTCATAAATGGGGCATAAACATTTAGAGTGCAGTGATTTCTTAGTTGGTTATCCTCTACTTTGGGTCCTGATAATAGCTAAAATACATGTTTTCTGGAGCTGAGTATTTCCTTCACTATTCCAGAGCAGCAGAGAGCTTTGTTCTTCCAGAGAGATCTCATGAAACATTGATCTAGTATCCAGCACAGAGTGGACATGCAGGATGTTTACAGCTGGGATAATTCGTTTGGTCCAGAGATTTCTATTTAATATGGTCAGCTCAGCTTTCCATATAAAGCTTTTTTTTTTTCAATTAGAACTGTGAATAATAGGAACTGAATGAGGCTATTAGTTTATTACTGATATAAGTGCTGAGGATGCAAGTATCCTTGCTTTCATTATTTGGCTAACTTTGAGTGTCTTTTGTGTCAGGCATTGGCTAGTGGCAAATACTGGTAGCAACTTGAATTTAATAAGAAGATAACTGTAGCCTGGGCACTTATTTCCCATCATTTTGTTTTATCCAGCTACCTGTCTCCTAGTATTAGTGATTTAAAACAACAACTATTTTATTATTTCTCAAGATTCTGTGGATTGCTGGTCTTGCCTGAGCTCTTTCATTTGGCTGTTTTCAGTTGGTAGTTTAGCTGGTTGACTGGGCTCAGCTGACATGGCTGAGCCTCTCTCTCCATGTGGCCTTTCATTCTGGGCTTTTTCATGGCTTGGTGATTTCAGAATTCCAAGAGAGCCAGGCCCTGTGTGCTTGTCTGCTTGCATTACGTATGCTGGTTTTAAGGGCTAAAGCTAGCCACATGCCAAATCAAGGGAGAGGCATGGTTCATTGGGAGCCATTGAGGACTTTTTGGTTTTACCAGTTCTAGGGATTGACAGTTTTATTTCATAATGGTTGTTGCTGTGTTGGTAATATTAAGTCCTGGTTACTGTAAGAGTAATTCATGTTTCCTAATCTGCCTTAATCATTTTGATGGTTGTTTTTATAGCTGGAGAAGCTCTTAGATCTGGAAGGTACCTTCAGAGTCTCTCATATATATATATACACACACACACACACACACACACACACACACACACACACACACACACTAGAGGCCCGGTGCACGGAATTCGTGCACAGGGGTCTTTGTCCCTCAGCCCAGCCTGCACCCTCTCCAAACTAGGACCCCTCTCACAATCCAGGGCTGCTGGCTCCCGACTGCTTGCCTGCCTGCCTTCCTGATTGCCCCTAACCGCTTCTGCCTCCAAGCCTGATCACCCCCTAACCACTCCCCTGCCAATCTGATTGATGCCTAACTGCTCCCCTACCAGCCTTATTGCCCCTAACTGCTCTCCCCTGCAGGCCTGGTCACCCCTAACTGACCTCCCCTACAGGCCTGGTCTCCCCTAACTGCCCTTCCCTGCAGGCCCGGTCGCCCCCAACTTCCCTCCTCTGCCGGCCTGGTCACCCCTAACTGCCCTCACCTGCAGGCTTGATTGCCCCCAACTGCCCTTCCCTGCAGGCCCGATCCCTCCCATCTGCCCTCCCCTGCTGGCCATCTTGTGGGGGCCATCTTGTGGGGGCCATCTTGTGTTCACATGGAGGCAGCCATCATGTGTGTTGGAGTGACGGTCAATTTGCATATTACTCTTTTATGAGATGGGATTTTTACTGACTTCAGAGAGAAAGGGAGAGGGAGAGAGAGAAATATTAATGAGGAGAGAGAATCATTGATTGGCTACCCCCTGCACACCTCACATTGGGGATTGAGTCCGCAACTTGGGCATGTGCCCTGACAGGAATTGAACCAAGACTTCCTGGTTCATAGGTTGATGCTCAACCACTGAGCAACACTGGCCAGGCTCTTCAAAGTCTCTTTTAGATAAAGAAACTGGGGCTCAGAGATGAGAAAGGACTTGCCCAACGTCATACAACTTGTAAGTGGCAGTGTTGGAGCCAGAATCTGGTCACTTGACTCTTGTTCCAGTAATTTTTCAGTTGCACAGTACTCAATAGTACTCTCAACTATCAAGGAGGTATGTGGATTATAGTTTGACTTCTTAAGTGAGCCTCAGGAATTATTTCAAGGATTAGAGGTGAAGATACCATTCAGTAATGCTAAAACCTTTATCACCCTTATTATATCATTTAGAGCAGGGGTGGGCAAACTTTTTGACTCGAGGGCCACAATGGGTTCTTAAACTGGACCGGAGGGCCGGAACAAAAGCAGGGATGGAGTGTTTGTGTGAACTAATATAAATTCAAAGTAAAGGAGCGGAGGGGAGAGCAAGAGAACCCTCCGCTCTTTCGGCTCCGCTGGCCGGATAGAACAGCCGAACGGGGCGGATCCGGCCTGGGGGCCGTATTTTGCCCACGGCTGATTTAGAGTCTGTTTCCAGTTGTTGGTAGCATCTGAGTTAAATGTCCTTTAGTGATAATGTGTGAGACAAAATATTTACCGTTAGAATTTCTGCCTCCATATTTTAAATTCATGACTACTTGAGGCAGTAAAAAGAAAGTGATATAAAATTATAAAAGCTACATTTTAATCTATGTTATTAGATAAAATTTTTGAGAGGAATTTAAAAAAATATTTGTATATTGATTTTTTATCGATTTTTAGGTTCTTCCCCTGAAGCTTCACTATATGTTGCCACAGTATTAAAATATTGAAGGCCTTTCTTGATAAAATAATTTTCTTCTTCTAGAATTGGAAGCATATGCTGGAGTTATCAGTGCACTTCGGGCACAGGGGGATCTCACCAAGGAAAAGAAAGATCTTCTTGGAGAACTCTCAAAAGTTCTTAGGTAAATTATCATAAAAGTTTGTGAGACATGACTCTAGAATTTTCATTTTGAGGGGTTTCAGTACTTTTCACACTCAGATTGAAGACAGGTCTTCAAGTTGTTGGTGCTTAAAGATCCCAGAAAGGGTTTAAGGCAGGTTATTTTAGGCTTGGGCCAGCTGCGAAAGGAAAGTATTTTTCATATGGGTAGAGGAAAGAAGAGCTGGCAGCAACTGGATTTGAAGATTTAGAGTCTAGGCTCAATTACTTTTTAAAAAAATATATATGTTTTTATTGATTTTAGAGAGAAAGGAAGGGAGAGGGATAAAGAGATAGAAACACTGATCAGCTACCTCCTGCATGGCCCCCAACCCGGGCATGTGCCCTGACTGGGAATTGAACCTGCGACCTCTTGGTCCATGGGTCGATGCTCAACCACTGGGGCACACCCGCCGGGCTTACATTTTTTTGAGGAGAAAAAGGAGATACTAGGCAGTTGTCTTAATTTATAGAAATGGGTGGTAATTATGTAGTCATAGCCTTAAGGTAGTTTATCCCTTCAGCTTCCCATTAGAGTGGCACTTGAATCCATTAAAAAATTCTTGTAGAAGGGGTTCTTTGATATTTTGATTAAGCCATTCTAATATCTTGAGCTTTCTCAGAAAATGTTCTGTTTTAACTGAAGTTTCCTTTCTGCATTTAAAAACAATTTTTTAAAAAGTGAAAGTAGGGAAGAGGCTTTTCCTATATTAACATTAATACAGGGACATTATTAAGCCAAATCCTCAATCTTACTGTCTTCATATTTAATAATTTATGTTTTTGTTTGTTTGTTGTGTATACTTCCTCATAAATTCTGCTTTCTAGCCCCTTAAATTTATTTTAGTCCATGGTATAGATTTAGCTTACACAGTAAACACTACAATTTGAAGAGTGGTATTTATTTTATTACTTTTGAATGGAATGCTGTAGCCTTTTTTCAGTTGTTTAGTATTAACTTTACATGTATTTAACCAGGTTCAATGTAACCACATTTTTACCATAGTGGTAACATGACATACTGTAAAGACACATAGCTGAAATATGGAGTAATAAAGGAATAATATCCTGGTGTTAAGTTTCATAGCAAGTTGCCACTAGAAACAGATTATCTTGTCACTTTCATTTCTTTATTATATTAATTGAACATAAAATTATAGACTTGTGCATGAGCTTTAGAAAGGACTTCAGAAGACTTTCTCCTGAGTGATTAGGGGTCATTCAGTGGCTGTTTACATAGGAACCTATACTAATTTGAACATGGTCTGACATTACTGAGTTTTTGAGGCAATGACTTCAGATCAAGCTAAATTTGTCTTCCTGTGGTTTCAGATTTTCAGCTAATTCTTTCTGCAGTTACACAGAATCAGTCTGAACCTTTTTCTTTGAATTTAATTAAATAAAGCATTTAAAGATAAATGTTAGATCTCATCTATATCTTTTCACAAATCAACTTTGCCCTCCCACTCCAAGCAAAATGTTGGCTTAAACATTAATAAAAGTATAGAAAAGAGCTGCCTGCTTGACAGAGTTCTATAATGGCTATTTTTTTTCATAGCATCTCAACAGAACGCCACCGTGCTGAAGTTCGGAGAGCAGTAAACGATGAACGGTTAACAACAATTGCACATAAGTAAGCCATTAGTCATACCACCCCTGATTTTTTATGACATAGTATAATATAGTTTTGAAACAGTCTTCCTATTGTGTAGCAGATTCCTGAGTCTTTTTTCTTAATAGTAATACTGCTCTACTCAGGGATCCTGACCATAATGCTATTAACTGTTTATTCAATTGGTTATGTTTTTGCATTTGGTTAGGCAAGCTCTAAATACTCAGTTCAAATCCCGTTACAATGTAATCTCTATAAAACTAAAGGCCCCCAGAATTTAGCAGATGATTCACTTGAAGCAAAGTTCAGTAACAAAGTAGTGTGCTCCCCAAATTTGACATTCCCTTAGAGGTTCTTTGTAATGGCATTTGGTGTATATATATATATATATATATATATATATATATATATATATATGGCTTTATAAATAGGCATTCTAAATTTTTTGATAACTAATATGTCACATGTTTTGAGATTCACAAAAAGATTATAAAATATATGTTCTGCTGTTAAGAAATATGAATATAATATATTTTTTAAAAGCCAACAAAATACAATTATAAAGGATTCTTATCAAATTATTTTTAAATCATTATAACTGTTTGGCGGATGGGGTAGAGGGTGGTGGAGGACTAAGGGCAAGGATAAAATAGTAGAGTATGTATGGAGACAGTGCCTTCTAAAGAATAGAAAGGAACAGAAATTAATCCTTTAAATGTTAATGCAAGATGATAGGAACATTTCATAAAATATATTATAATTCATTTGTTTTTTATTTTTATGATGTGATAAATAGTGCATTTAAATTAATTGGCCCTGAAGATCCATTAGCTTCATGTTGTGCTTCACTGTTTCTCATTTTACTTAATCTATAAAATGGAGTGCTATCTTTTTAACCTCATAGTTTGAAAGTTTAGCTATTTGAATTTTGAGAGCTTTCAGTGGTAGATATGTATGCACTGTAGAAAGCTGGCAGTTTTCCATTAGAGATATTAAATATTTAGTTGTCAGGCCAACATGGAACAAAATATTAATGTGTTCCTTCTTTAATTTGCTGTAAATTTTTGAATTGGTATGCTCAAAAAGTAATAACTGAGCCTAGATTCTAATTTGAGAACTGGTAATGGGAAAGTAATGTGCTAGATAATAAAATAGTTAACAGTAGCTTGTATACAGAGGCACTTAGATACAATATTAGTAAACCTTAAAATCATTGGAACAGTATTGTGGGGCAATAGTTGTAAGTTGATGCATCAGTGTCATACTTAAAGGATAACATTTATTTAGTCTCCTTTTCCTTTTTTCCCCTTTAAAGAATGAATTTATCCTTATATTTGGGTGAAAGACCAAGTTACAGGTATGCAAATAGGTTATTATTATTTCAGGCTTTTTCTTGTATTTATTTCAAAATTGAAGCTCTCAATTATTCAGGGGCGCATATTCCATTTACAAATTAACCTTGCCCCTTGCTTTTCCTTTTCTTCCCCTTCTCCCTCACCTAATACTGTCCACCCTTTAGCCATTTTGTTGCTTGGGAGTACTCTAGTCAGAGGGTGGGAAGGGAGAGGAGGTGAAATTTTTAATTAGTTATTTTATTATTAGTTGTCCTGGAGAAGTTTGGTGGAATAATTTTCAAGTATTTGCCAAAGTATTTTTAGATAATATTTGGGTTTCTTTAATCTGTTTGACCTCTCCCTTTCCCTCCTCTATCTATTAGCATGGATAATTGAGAGTTGGTTTTTATCTGCCTGTGTTCCCCTCCCCCCTTCTGATTTCTTTAATACACGAATTTAATTTTTTGAAGAGTTTACTTCCGTGTATAATTTTAAGCTTCTTAGGTCTTTCCATATTTCTGTTTTAATATTTTATATTGTGCATTTAGTTTGATCAGATGTCACATTTATTTGTTGAGCCCAAACGTCAGAGTGGCAGTGGTGAGGAAGGCCTAGATCCCTCATTTGCTCAATCTCCTCTGCCTTTCCCTAAGAGGTAGCAACAGAACCTGGTTTCAAAGAATATCTGTAGGAGGGTGTCATACTCTGAGCCTGAAAAAAGCAACTCTAGCCAAGGAAGAATGCATCTGAATTGACTGCATTCCCCTTCTCTCCCTTCCTTCCCCCACTCAAAATATCAGCTTAGGCCCAAGGAATGTGGTTGAAAGGTGAAGAGAAAACTGAGAAGATTGAGCACAAAGGAGGTAGAAACAAAAGGAGTGGGATGTCTGGGATCAAAGAAAAACATTGCCTGTGGCTTGAAGCATAACACTTATTTATTATTTGGTACCAGGCCATTTATTAAGTTTGATTCTCAAATTCAGTTTTGAAACATGTCAGAATATTATAGTATTAAAGCCTGGAATGTCAAGGGGCTTCAGAGTCTTTAATTTGTCCACTCTTGCCAGCATTGTCTCTAGAGTTCAAAGAAAGTGGTAATCTGGAATTATTGTTCTTACCCCTTTTTCATCAGCCCAACATCATAGGAGACTGTGTGAGTTTCTATGTGAGGATGAGGATTTCTTGCTAATGCCCTGCACACCAAAGGATGTGCGGGCCAAGGTAGTTTTATTAGTATCATGTTAGATCTCTCAGAAAAGGGACTGGAACAAGGTTTCCACCCTCCTTTGCCATCTTAATATAACTTAGGTGTGCCAGAGAAGGCCTGGAGTAAGATGTTTACAAAAATTTCTAAAATTTAGTTTAGGTGATTTGTGCAACTAATGCATATTTATACCTTCATTGCTAAGCAGAGAGGAATTTTTTATCTAATTCTAACATGATGTTTAATTTTTCATAACTTAAAAAAGTTTGAGCATATTTGCATGAGTAGAAATTTGGAAGATTTATAGATTAAAAGCTGCAGTGTGTCTTTTGCGCTGCAAATTTTGTCTTTTCAATAGCATATATTCATGTGTTTGAAATTATTAATCTTCCATAATTTCTACCACCATTTAAACAATGCACCAGGTAAGTGTAGATAACACTTTATTTGTGTGGTAAACTCTTACTAAGCACATTTATTAGTGATATTCTAATAAAATGGTAGCAAAATAGGAGTTAGCCAAGAAAATGTTGAATATCTTTTCGAATTTTTTCCTTTGACAATTAGCTATAGCTGTTTCCTGCCTCTCTAGTTTATACCACTCTGTTTCAGAACTAGCATCAATGTGGAGATAATGTGTTAATAGATCTGTGAGTGGGTCTTAGGAAATCCTTTCTCTTGTCTTAGGTAAGACTGTGTTAAATGATGAGGAAATTTGCATATTTCCCACAGTAACCCAATTGAATTCAACTCCTAGAAATTCCTTTCTGAACGGAATGTAAATCCTTCTCAAGTTGTAATTTTATTTGTTCTACTTAGTGAAAGTTGGTAGTAATTAGATAGCATAGCAGTGCCTGATTAGTATAAATCAAAAGCAAAAGTTAGACATAAACACATTTGAAAATCTTTATATGCTCTACTTGTAATGTGAATAATTTCAGTAGCATGATAAATGCTTGTTGAAGGAGGCATTTAGTAGCTGTGTGACCTTAGGCAGGTTAGTTAAACTCTCAGTTTCCCCATCTACAAAATGAAGATAGTATTACCAATTTTCATAGGATTTTTGAAAGAATTACATGAGTTAATTACATGTAAAATGTTTAGAATAGTGCTATAGCAGAGATAGAGTAAGTGGTTAATTGATGTTAGCTATCAAAATTACCATCATCATTATCATTATTCCACTGTCCCCTAATAAAGGCTTTTCTGTACTCTAAATATGAAGAATCAGTGGACAGAGAGAGTCTTAAACTCTAGGTTGGGTTGTAGAATCTTTGGTTTTGATAAAGGTACAGAAATATTTCTGATTTAGTGAAGAGATTGATTGATTGACTCTGAGTGAATTTTAAACTTCAACCCTAATCATTAATCAGGAGAAGTGACACAACTACCTTTTACGGAGCCAAGTAAAGAGAGGAGATGCAACTATCTTGTCATATTTCAACCTCTGTTTGGATTCCTGGGATAAAATTTGCTCAAGAGCCTAGCCAGTTTTGCTCAGACTGAAGGGTCTTGGGTTCAATTCTGGGCTAGGGCACGTACCTTGGTTGCAGTCGGGGCACACATGCAGGAGGCAACCAGTCAATGTGTCTCTCTCACATTGATGTTTCTCTCTTGTATTTCCTGCTCCTTTACACTTTCTTTAAAAATCAATGGAAAAAATATCCTCAGGTGAGAACTAACAAACAAAAAAATTTTTGCTCAAGAAGTTTAGAGTACAGAAACTGAGAATAGTGTCTGCTTAAGGTTAGAGTTCAGCAGCATCAAAATACTTAACAGTGAAGAGTGGTATAAATAAATAAAATTAAAATAGTGGCAGATTTCTCCCAGTGTCCTCAGATCTAGTCTTTTTAAAAACAATATAAGGTTAATAATATATAATAATATTGCCAGTGAAATATGCAGTGATATATACAGCTGCCTTCTACCCCTCAAGTCTCCCTCGTTTACTGCCTCAGTTTTCCATCCTTGAAAGCCTTAGAACCTCTGGCCATGCAGGCAGTTAGATAATTTTGCAAAGGTTCACTGAATTCCATCCTTGATTATTGAGGAAAATTTTGATTTTTAAAATTGAGTACTTTTTACCTTTCTAGTTTAATTATAAAATTAAGTTATAAAAGTTAGTAGAAAACTAGATTTCATCCATACTACTAGATTTAAACTAATGAAAATAATATCGATATTTATTTAGAAAGCATAGGAAAATTTTTTATAGTTTCAATTATGTTCATTATAATCAGATGATGGAATAAGATATGTAAGAAGCTAAGTATATATGAAATTCCTTGAATTTTCATTATTCATAATTTTGATCTTACTTGCTTAAAATGAAGCCTCTCCTATTCACCTAGGGTACTTTTTAAATGTAAAAAGTTGTATTTGTTTGAGCAAACATATTTGATTCACTTTCAGTGATTGAGAACTCTTGTAGCAGCGTTTTCTTTTTTGTTCAGTATGTCTGGACCTAATAGCTCTTCAGAATGGTCCATTGAAGGTCGTCGATTGGTACCACTGATGCCCCGGCTGGTTCCTCAAACTGCCTTCACTGTAACAGCTAACGCTGTTGCCAATGCAGCTATCCAGCACAATGCATCTCTTCCAGTGCCTGCAGAAACAGGAAGCAAGGAAGGTGAGTAGAAAAATATTTGTGTATAGAGATGACCTTTCCTAGATTCTTCAAGAAAAGTTGTCTTATTTTTTATCTGTTTATATCTCAGTGTTTAAAGGTTGCAAATCAGTGAGCAATTTTTATTCTGAAACTAGAAACTGCTAAGTTTTTAGTCTCAGCCAGAATTAATTCTCCCTTTTATGCATAGTGTAAATTATATTAATCACAAAATTGCAAAAAGCCTTCTTGGAATGAATTTTTGAGATTTGTGTGTTTTGTTAGGAGTGAATAAAAGGTTTTAATGGGTGACATGGAAAATAAGTAAGATGATAGAAGTCACTTAGCTGCTGGGGAAAGATGCTGAACTTATACTTTACAATATAAAGTTCTGTTTTTGTCTTCTGGAATCAGTGGTGTATGCTGCTTCTCTATTCCACTCAATGTGCCAAATCCATTAGGGATTACCTGGCAGATGAAGAAAGCTTTCTTACTGTTACTTAATCTGGTAGTTGACACATACTTTAAAAATCTTTGAATTCTCCTGAGGTTGCCAAAAGTAATATTAAATTTGAGAGTGCACATTGGATTAACTTTTAGTAGCTTACTGGTGTTGCATGGAAATGACCCTGAAAATAATGTAGTTGTCAGCTGACTTTAGGGAATTGTCTTTTTGGAATAGCAGTGGGCTGTGGAGCAGAGTGAGGTACCCTTTTTGTGCATGCCAGGTTCTCTTTAAGCTGAGACAGTTATAGTCAGAGACAGTTACCAGTGTGCAAACTTGACCTCCATTGAGTTTCTGATTTGTTTGTTGTAGGAGAGGTATATTTTCTTCCCACTTAACCCTTTCTATCCACAACTCTGGTAGAGTGGAAAGAATATAGGATTTCCAATAGTCAAATCTATGTTTGAATACCAGTTTTGCCATTTCCTAGCTATGTGATCTCCAGCAAGTTTTTTAGCTTCTGTCAACCTTGGGTTCCTCATCTTTAAAATGTAGGTTGGTATTGTAACAATCCTATATAATAAAGAGGTAATATGCAAATTGACCCTCACACCCTCACAAGACGGCTGCCTACGACCAGGCCAGCAGGGGGGTTAGTGAGGTACAACCAAACGAATGAACAAGCAGGCTGTGTGGGACAACCAGGCCGGCAGGAGGGTTAGTGAGGGACGACCAAACGAATGAACAGCAGGCTGCGTGGGGCGACCAGGCCGGCGCCGGGGGAGGTGGGGAGTGAGGGGTGATCAGATTGGGGGGGGGGAGGCAGGGGTGACCAGGCTGGCGGGGGGTGGCAGTTGGGGGTGATTAGGCTGGCAGGGGGGTAGTAAGGGGCGACTAGGCCAGCAGGGGGGGCATGTGGGGGTAACCAGGCTGGCAGAGGGGGGCAGTTAGAGGCGACCAGGCTGGTAGAGGGGGGCAGTTAGGGGTGACCAGGCTGCAGGGGGGGCGGGCAGTAAAGGGTGACCAGGCAGGCAGGCAGGTGAGCAATTAGGAGCCAGCGGTCCAGGATTGTTAGAGGGATCCCAGAATGGAGAGGGTGCAGGCTGGGCTGAAGGGACCCCCCCCCCTCCCGTGTACGAATTTCATGCACCAGGCCTCTAGTTAGTAATAATAGAAGACAAAGATTTAGTGTAGTACATGGTACTCAGTAAATGGTGCCTATGAGTTATTTTTGTTTCTTGTTGTTATTCAAGATATTGAAATATATGTTGTCATTACTTTAGTTGAGTTATTGTTGCACTGCTTGGATGGCAAGTGACTAGAGAGTTGGTTTATAATAAAGGAACCTTGCCTTGGTTTCCCCCTAGTAGCCAAGTTGGAAATTGCTATGGTTAGGAAAAAATTATCCATCACTCTATCATTGGTGCTGGTATTAATATTAAAAGGGAATACAAGTACTGTTTAACTCCTGCCATGAATGGAAAACGATTTTAATTTTTTTTAGATAGTTTTAGACTTGATTTCTTTGTAACTGCACTTTTCTCTATTGGCAGTGTCACCTGTTAAATACTTGGGGGAAACCCAGTTATGTGATGATTTTTAGGAAAGGTTATTAATACCTTTTAACTTGTAAACCTAATACCTAGCCCTGCCCTTTAACTTCTGATCGCATGAAAACGTTAAAATTAGCCTGCAGTAAAAACTAATTTTTCTATTTGAATGGACAGTTTTCGTGAAAGTTAACAGCAGACTTTTTTTATCGTTCCTTCAGTAGTGGTTTGCTATTCCTACACAAGTACCACGTCAACCCCAACCTCTACCCCTGTTCCAAGTGGCAGCATAGCAACGGTTAAGTCTCCAAGACCTGCCAGTCCTGCCTCCAATGTAGTTGTCTTGCCAAGTGGAAGTACTGTTTATGTCAAAAGTAAGTGATATTCTCAGTGTTGTTATTAGGATCTTCTTGGCTAAATGCTGCAGCATAGGCTCTGATTAGATCTGCTTTCTTGGATTAAATCATTGATCCACTGGCTATTAGCAGTGGTTAGATTTTGGAGGTTCTAAAGAATTCTTTTCTTTACATGTGACTAGCTATGTATTGCTTTTTAATTAGTTCTGGGGTTGAGAAATTACTTTTCTTTTTTTCTCTGTGGGGAATATGCCTTGAACAGTGCTATCCTTCAAGTATTTACTTGTTTTGATTGTCATGGAATAGAAATGGGAGTAGAAATGAAGGAATGTGCTTAAGTAAGTCATTCAGTGTTTACTCCTACAATTGTAATCTTTGTAGTGCTTTAAAAAATTACAGACATTATCTGTTAGATTCAGTGAAGCATTCTAGATGGTCCATCTTTTATATTTCTAATTGACTATAATTTTTTGAAGTTTATTTGCAGTTTTTAACCCCTTGATTTTACCCTGTAAAGCAGTTTAATGTCCAGTTCATTTTTTTTTTCTTCTCCATTGATTTTTGGAGGGAGGGAGGGAAAGTAGAAGAGAAGAAGAAGAAGAAGAAGAAGAAGAGAGAGAGAGACATCAATGTGAGAGAGACACATTGATTGGTTACCTCCTGCACATGCCCAGATTGGGGCCAGGGGATCGACCCTGCAACCGAGGCATGGGCCCTTGGCCAGAATGGAACCTGGGACCCTTCAGTCCGTGGGCCTACTCTCTAACCACTGAGCAAAACCAGCTAGGGTGATCACTTCTTTGGTTTTTAATATCTATGTCTATTTTTCTGCTTTTGATCTTTAGAGATCATTAATATTTGATTTTAATTTTTGTCAATATAATTATAAACTTGATTTCTTTGTAACTTTTAGAGGTGGAATTAGCTGTTTTAGACAGGAATGATTTTAGGTCATTGTCAATGTTGTTTAAATTAGAGTCTAAAAATTAAACATGTAAGGAGTTGTATTTTATTACAAGTTCCAGGAGTCATGCTGTATCCTTATAAAAAATATCTTCTCTGTAGAGATTTTGTATGTGTGTTGCAAGGTTTTATGTTTCTTACTTGATTTAAAAAAAAAAAACCAGTTGAGACTTTAGTACATAAAAAACTGAGAATTTGGGACTATTAAATTTATGTCTGATTTCTGTGGATTTATCCAAGATGGTCTTCTAAAATAACTTTAGAGATCTACTTTTTAATAGTTTTTTAAAACCTTGAAAGTGAACCTAAACATAAAGTAACCATTTTACATAACATATAGTTTGAAGTAACAGGAAGTATATTGCTTTATTCTCAGAAATTACACAGGCAACATTAGTTTGGGATAGAATAATTCATCATGTGCAAGGCATGATGCCAGGGAAACAACCAATAAGACTTAGTCATTTTCCTCTGGTATCCCTTAATTATGGGAGATATGCAGAATGACAGTCACATTGTCATGGAGTAAGTGATAAGAAGAGAATATACAAAGTGCTTTATAAGCTCAGAGGCGACATGGATTCACTGAGGAGATGGCTTGCAGGATGATGATTGCACCATGGTGAAGTGGTCGTTGATGGGAGGTAGTATTCCCCAAAGAACAACAGTATATAGAGACTTCAGATGGATAGAATGTGGTAAGGCTTTGGGGAATGGTGAGCAGTTCAGTGTACCAGGATTGTAGAGGTACACAGGGTTGAGTGGAACAGGGTATTGTGTTCTTGTAAAAATATGGGACTTTAATATAGTAATAATTTTGTGCCTTTTCTTGTAGGAAGATAGAAACTGTTAAAGAATTTGAAGCAGGGCATTCCCATGAGATTTTATAACTGGTAGTAGGTTGGAGGGTGGAAAAGAAGTAGAGATTAAAAGCATGTAAACCTTTTAGGAGGTTGTTACTAAAATACAGGCAGGCAATAAGAGGGTCTTGCCATTAACATAGGGTTAAAGAAAGGAAAGAAGGCATTCAGAGACAACTTCTCTGAAGGAGGATTGATGGGACTTACTACTGACTGATTGGGTATGACAAAGTGACAGGTCAAGGATGATTTAATGATACAAAGATATTAAAATAAGGTATAAAATGCAATGTTAAATTGCTATAAGTATAGCAATATTGTCCTTGTCTTTCAGGTGTTAGCTGTTCAGATGAAGATGAAAAACCCAGAAAACGCAGGCGAACAAACTCTTCTAGTTCCTCCCCTGTTGTCCTAAAGGAAGTTCCAAAAGCTGTTGTTCCCGTCTCAAAGACGATCACTGTGCCTGTGAGTGGAAGTCCCAAGATGAGCAATATCATGCAGAGCATTGCCAACTCCTTACCACCTCACATGTCTCCTGTGAAAATAACCTTCACCAAACCATCAACACAGACGACAAACACAACAACACAGAAGGTATATAGTGGTGGGAGTCTCTGCTTGCCAATTGCTATTTCCGTCTCTTTCAGTACAGTTCAGATTTAACAAACACGCACTGAGTACTTACTATGTGCTTGGCATTATGCTGGGAATATTCACATGTCCTTAATTCTGCACATACAGCTTTGGGATAGGTATTTCACTTTTTCTAGATGAGGCTCAGAGATGCCAAATGACTTGCCTAATATGCCACAGTTAGCAGATCCCATGCTTCTAAGACTTTTATTCTATTTTATTATTGTAATGCTACTTGGAAAAAATTAAATATGAAAGATTATTTTTACCTGAGATAAGATGACTTTACCTTTAGGCACTCAGTTTTTACTTTGCTAGAGTAACAGAGTTGTCAGAGTTAGGTGTTTCATATAAGAAGGAAGCATATGATTAAATGAATAATTGTCTTTTTATTTTGTTTGCTATTGTCAATTTATTCCTAAACTCTTCTCTCCGTATGTTCCAATCATCGGTATTCTGTCAATTTCATCTTACTAGAATCCTCTAACTTCCCACACTAATCTGGATGTTGATGGCATCCTAGGCTTCTTGCACACCTGCATTTCTGGGATCTTCGTTCACTGCATCCTGATATTCCTCTTTCATGGTTTATTTACTCATTTGCTAGAGCATATCCTGCAGTAACTTCTTGGTATATAAGTGGATGGAGAGTATATTTTTGAGACCTTGCATGGTGGACTGGAAATTTCTTTATTCTACTCTCCCACTTTCTTGATGGGGAAGTATTCTAGAGCGGCAGTCATTTTTCTTAAGAATTTTGAAGCTATTGCTTCACTCGCCGTTGGCTTCCAGTATTACTTTTGAGAAGCCCAATGCTGTTCTAATTTCAGATCTTCTTCTTTTTGAAAACTCAGTAACTTTCAGAGTTCTGAAATTTCAAGGTAACTTTTTTAGTGTGAGTCCTTTTTTTCATCCATTGGGTTGCGTACTGAATGGCCTCCTTCATTTATTTCTTTTTTCTGTTCTCTTTTTGGATCACCTATTATTCATGACGTTGAACTGCCTGGATTGATTCTTTCATTGTTCTTATCCTTTCTCACTCACATTTTCCATTTGTTTGCTTTTTCTTTCTGCTTTAGTATAATGGTTAAAAGCCTGGATTTTGGAATTAGACTTTCTGAATTCAAATTTCAGTATTGTATTTGCCACATAATATCTGTGACTGTGGGAAAGCTAAACTCTAGACCTAAGTTTTCTTATTTGTAGAATAGGGAAAATAATATATCCATTTTATAGGATTTTAGGGGTATAAATAAGTGAGATGATAAATGTAAAACTGTTAGAATAAAGTCTAGCACATAATTAATGTTTTATAAGTATTATTTTTCTTTATTCTTTAACTTTATCCTTCATTACTTTATGGAAATTTTTATTTTTGCTCTCATACTTTAAATTTCTGGTAATTCCTTTTTATTCTCCGAAAGTTCCTTTTTAAAAAATACAGCATCCTGCTCTTTCATATAATCACTATATTCTCTTATGATAGCTCAGGATAATTTTTGATGTTTTCTCTTTTACCTTTAAGTTCCTTTTATCTGTTTGTTTTGATCTCTCATATCAGAGTTTTCTTAAATGCTGGCTATTTGTTTATATGTGAAAGTGGGCATTAAAAAGCTGACAGAAAATTCTGTGTATAGAGTGGCTGGTGACTTTTTTTGTAGGTTGACCTAGCTGGTTGACTATCCCTTTACCTCCATTAAGCTATCACTCTAATTTGGGGCTTTTTCAGGAACTGGTCAGTTTCCTCAGAAGGGAATCTCCCAGTTTTCTACCTAGAGCAGTAAATCTTTCTGCCCTTATTTTGAAAGTAAATGGAGAGAGAGGGCTGGATAACCCCATCATTAAGTATATAAACTTTATCTCTGTTTTCAACATAGCACCCACTCCTCTCAGTTTCCTCAGAGGAGAATCTTCCAGTTTCCTACATAGAACAGTAAATCTTGGTGTCATCAAATTCCCTTGTATTTAGTCTTTCTTTAGGATGGGGGAGGATAACTGGGGATCTAAATGCTATTTAAACAGACTTTCAGCTTATTTTTTTCTCTCTAGTTCTACTTTTATCCCCACTTCAGAAGTATTTTGTGCTCTCAGTTGCTGAGTCTTTCTGGGATTCTCTGATGCAAGTTGTCTTGTTTTTGTTCTGTTTGCTGTCTTAGGTTTTCACTTTCTTGGGAATGCTTGATCAATTATTGCTTGTATGTTTTCCAGTTTCCAAACGTTTTATAGCTATTGTCTCCTTTCCATTTTGACTTTCCAGGTTTATGTGGCTCTTTCCTTTAAAAAAATCTGTTCATACTGTTAGAGGAATTTGGGAGAGAGAGTGGAGGTAAATTTTTGTGTTCAGTGTGTGATCTTCCCACCTTTCAATCTTCAGATACATTATAACTTTCATTTAAAGAATCTCCTTGAGTTTTCTAGAAGGATACCATTAGATAATATATAAAAATATCATTTTCTTAATAAAGTAGAAGTGATAATGAGTTGATCTGTGGAATTATAATTCTATTTTCCATCTTAGAATGAGGCATTATGGTGTAGTGTTAAAATCAAACAAGGATTTTTCTAGGTAAAGAGGCCTGGGATGGAACCCCAGTTCTTTCAGTTTGATATAAGATAAATTAGTCTTTTTAAATCTGTTTACCCATTTGTGAGTTGAGAATAATGCCAGTCTTAAAAGATTATTGTGAGGATTAAGTGAGATTGGGTATTTTAAAGTACAACATCATGTGTGTACTCAAAAATGTTAGCTCCTTTCCAATGCAGTTATTTTATGGAAAGCAGTGTTTATTTATTTGCACCATTGTGAGTGAGTTGTTTCAAGTAACTGAACTCATCAATTAACTGAAGCTTACCCCTTAATATATAGAAATTGACTATTTTTGATGACTTCTTAAAAGTTACACTGAACATAAATTTTGCATTTGTAATTTGATGTCTCCAAGGTAGTCTTTTTGAATATCACTTTTTATATATTATTATAATATAATTATTGCTTTCTGGGCTAGCCCTATAGTATGTGGCAATGTATTATAACTTTTTTACTGACTTCTTTGCTGGATCTTATTTTATCAGTAATTCTTCTCTCCCCTACCTTCTCTCCTACTTTCTAAATTTGAGTAATAGTGTAGCAAAGTTATAGCTAAAAGAGCACCCACCTCCTATCCATGCTTTTCTATTTCCTTACTGTTTTATTTTTATTTATTATGCTTATAACTAGTTGACATCATATTACATATTTGTTTATTTCCTATTAGAGTAGAAATTGCTAAGAGTAGAGACTTTGCCTTACTCATCAATGTATTCTTCAGTGGTTAGAATAGTGTCTGGCATGTAGTAGGTGTTAATATTTGTTGAATGAGTGAATGAATGAATGAATGAATGAATGAATGAATAGATTTAGTTCCAGTACTGGCTCTATCACTATTCTTGAACCTCAGTTTGCTATAAAACAAAGTTAATGACAGTACTTACTTCCTAGAGTTATCAGGATAATTAAATGAGATGATTCATGGAAAGTGCTTTACACACAGTGCATATGTTCAATTTTCAGTAAATGTCACCTAACATTATTAACCTTTCAATCTTCTTTGGTAGACCTATATAAATATACTTGTAATAGATGGAGGTTTGCTTGTAAGTAAAGTTGGTGAACTTATTTTTTTTTTAATTTAGTGACTTTTTTTTTTTCTTTCTGACTTATGAAAATGGATAGTTGAGGTCGTTAACACTTGTGATGTTTATAAGAGGGCATATTTATCTCCAAAGTCATATATGAGTCATACCATGAGATTTCAGGCTCAGAACTTTAGATTTGTTCTACTGTGTTTAAAAAATAAACATTTAAAACAAATTATGTTAAAAATAAGATTCATTGATTCCTCAAATATTTATTATTTACTGTGTTCAAAATATAAAACTACTCTTACTTCATGTACACTCAGTACCATTAGTTTTATTATTTCTTGGACAAGCTGAGTATGGGTAGGACTAATAGATATTGTTGGTTTTTTTGTTTTCATTTTGCTGGGTAGATGGATTTTTTTTGAAAACTTTGTAAGGCTGTTGACATTATTGTATTCACCTTGGATTTCTCACAAATCCTATGTAAGTCAACTTAGGAATTATTTTAGGTAAAGTGACTTTTACATTAAATATAATTATTTATGATTTTGTGGACTTGATTCAAATTCTAATAGGTCATATATTTTCAGGGTAGACAAACTTCCACCTATGTTAATGTGGTGCCATCATTTTAAGTATAACATTGTATAGCACTTAATATAAACAAAGCAACAGAATATAGCTTTATGCTTTCATGTGCTTGATTTATATTTTTCATTTTATCCTTAGGGTGCAAGTCCCAGCACTCTTAAGGAGTTTTTGTGAGTGCTAGAAGGTCAGTAATTTGAATTATGGCCTGAATAAACACTGTTTGGTTCACTTGGTTTCAAAATCCCTTTATTTTCCCTGTTGTAATAAGTAACTTTAAAGTGCAAGTAAATTTTCTTCAAGGTGGATCTCTAATTTTCAGTAATCCCTTTTCAGATAAAAAAAATCAACCCGAAGACTGAAATTTCAAATATGTTTTATCTTTGTATCTATAACCTAAAACATGCTCTTAAAGACTCCAGATTTATTTTGCTAAAATTATGTTGTCTTAATGTTAGAAGCCTATATTCATATTCCAATTCTGAAATTGCAAATATTTGACACAAGTGTGAATGCTTCCCCTTCCCTTGCCCATGACAGACATTGCAAATTAACTGTGTCATACTTTCTTGCCAAACCTTGGCCAATCCTCATCTGTGCCACAGAGACCTTATAAACACTGTGCTTGAGAAAGCTACTACTACTAGTTCAGAATTGGCAAATGTGAAACCTAATTGCCATTACTACGCTAATTGGTTTGGCTGTGTTAGTAGCTTTGTGAATTCTTTGAATATACAGGGGTATCAGAATTTTGGAAAAAGCTATCTAAGATTTTTTAATGTAACAAAAATAAGTACATTTTATTTCCAGATTGATATGGTTTATAACACCTTTGCTGATATCCTATTAACACTTATTAAGTAGTAATAATAAGCTACTAAAAAGTACCATTTGTTGACTGCCAAATATTGACCATCTGCTATGTGCCTAGCACTATGTTAGATGCTTCACATCATTTTCTCATTTAATCCTTGTAATGATTTGCAAGGTAGGTATTATTATCCCTATTTTATAGATGAAAGTTGGAGCACAGAGATTTGAAACATGTCCAGGGGTCACTATTTGTCAGTGGCAGTGCAGGGTTAAGCTCAGGTTCTTTTGACTCTTTAAGTTTCTGGTCTTTTTACCATATTGGTCTACTTCTTCTCAGTTTACATAATGGCTGATTGTTGTTTTTGTAATAACTATATAGGTATTTGCTGATCAAGTCTATATAGAAGTATGCTGGTCATGATGTGTATTTGTCTCTTGAGTCCTTAAAGTAATGGACATGTACTAATTCTCTATAACACTTGAAATATATATAATAGAGATTTAGCCAAAGCTTCTTTGAGATGTAGGTATTGAGTATAGACATACTCAGTAAATTTTGACTAACTGATTTAAATTCAGGCCTTCTTTAGGATTGATATAAAAATGAAAAAGAATCTCTCCCTTAAATTCTTTGGATTTTTCAAAACAATTTTTCTGCCCTTGGTACAAGAAATTTTGGTAAAAGAGGAAAAAGACATTCAGCTCTGTTTTGGGTATCACTATACTACCATGACACCAAGGATAAAACTGTGATATTACAGATTTGTAAATGATTTTTGTGTTCTCAGCTGTAAAATAGGGATAATAATAGTATCTGCGTCATAGGATTGTTGAGAGATTTAAATAAGCCAATGCATATTAGCGCTAGGAGCTAATCTTGATTTTTTTCCTTTAACCCGATCATTTCCATACATCAAGTTCTATTGACTTTACCTCTCAAAATAATCTGAAACTGCTCACTTCTCTTTATTTCCACTAACATCCCAGTTCAAGCAGCCTCTATCATTGCCTGGTCTACTGCAATAGCTTTTTTACTAGCTTCACTGCTTCCACTCTTGCATCTTATCACATAGCAGCTAGAGTGATCTTTTAAAATAAAAATCAAGTTTTGTTGTAAAATCATCCCATGGTTTCCCATTATACTTAGTATACAATTTAAATTCTTTACTCTGGCTTACAAGTTTGATCTGACCTCTGCTTATTTTTCCACCTCTCCTTGCTCTAAATGGTTTTGTTCCAGTGGCTTGCTTTCTGTTTATAACTACATTGAGCTAATTCCTACCTTAGGACCTTTGCTCTATCCTATTCTCTTTGAAATGCTTTGTCCCTATGTCTTTTAGAGTTTTTAGCTATACTGGCTAAACTTGAAGTTTCTTTCTTGCCCCCTGCCCCCCTCCTTTTTTTTTCTCTGTTCTCTGTATCAACCTATGAGCAAATCCTGTTGTTTTCTTCTTTAAATATATTCAGAATCTGTTCACTTTTCACTATTTCTACCATGAACACTTTGGTCACCATCATCTCTGTTTATTGCAGGAGGCTCTTAATTTTTCTCCCTGTTTCTATGTTTCTACAATCTCTGCTGTACTATACTTTTCACCTAGCAGATAGAGTAATGTTTTCTTTTAAAAAAAACACACAACTTTATTTTTTGCCCGGGCCAGGTGGCTCAGTTGGTTGGAGCGTCATCCCATACACCAAATGATTGTGGGTTCGATTCCTGGTCAGGGCACATACCTAGGTTTGTAGGGTATGTACAGGAGGTAGCCGGTCGATGTTTCACACCTCTCTTTCTCTCCCCTGCCTCCCCTCTTCCTCTCTCTCTAAAAATCAATAGAACATAACCTCAGGTGAGGATTAAAAGTAAAATAAAAATAAAAAGTACTTTAATTTTTAAATAGTTTTAGATTCAGAGAAAACTTGAGAAAATAGTACAGAGAGTTCTCATATACATTGCACTAAGTTTCCATTATTTTTAACATTTTATATTAGTATGGTACATTTGTTAAAATTAATGAACCAATATCAATGCACTGATATTAACTAAAGTCCATGGTTTATGCAAATTTTTTTGGAGTTTTTAACCTATTGTCATTTTCTGTTTCAGGATACCTTATTGCATGTCTTCTTAGGCTCCTCTTGGCTGTGAAAGTTTCTCAGACTTTCCTTATGTCTGATGACCTTGACAGTTTTGAGGAGTAGTAGTCAAGTGCTTTGTAGGATGTCCCACTATTGCAATTTGTCTAATGTTTTATCATGATTATTCGAAGTTTATGGATATTTAGAAGGAAGGCCACAGATATAAAGTGCCATTTTCATCATATCAGATCAAGGGTATTTACTGTCAACATGATCTTACATCATCTAGTCCTCCATTACTTCTCTGAATCTGTCTCCTACTACGCTCTACCTTATAAATTCCAATCCTATTTATTGGGTCCTTGAAGTTTCTTGAACATACCAAGTTTGCTTCTGCCTCAGGGCCCCTGTGTTTGCTACTCCCTATGCCATTGGATACTCTTCCTCTCGGTAGCAACATGCTTCTTACCCCTTCGTTGCTTACTTCTAGTTTCTGTTCAAATGTCACCTTATCATAGAGGTCATCATTAAATATTAGATAAAAAGTCATAAAGCACTCCATTATCTTTTATGTACTACCTTGCTTTATTGTCTCTTCCAACGTGACATGAATTTTTTATTTGTTTATTATTATTGTCTCCCCACTAGAATGTAGTTCCATGAAGTACAAACTTTGTTTTGTTTATCCCACTATCCCTAGCATCTAGAATCATGCCTGGCACATAGTAGATGCTCAACAAATATTTACAAATGAATGACTATTCAAATTACTTTCTAGAAAGATTGTGCTGATATATATTTCCTAAGCATTATGTTAACATTCTTACTTTTCTGTGTCTTGAACAGCATTGCATGTTGTCTTTAAAAATATTTGGTTGGTAAAAAGTTTTCATTTAAATATTTTTATTTGTGTATTTATCTGTTAAATTGTTTCTTCATACTTTGTGTTTCATAAGCTATGTTTGAATTATATAGAACAGCAAGTCTAAATACATTAGTAGTATAGCAGGTATATGAAAATAACTTATTTTTCGTTTCTTAGGTTATTATAGTGACCACATCACCAAGTTCAACCTTCGTGCCCAATATTCTCTCCAAATCCCATAACTATGCAGCAGTCACTAAGCTTGTACCAACATCAGTAATTGCTTCCACAACCCAGAAGCCACCGGTGGTTATAACTGCTTCACAGTCCTCTCTGGTCAGTAGTAGCAGCAGTGGCAGCAGCAGTTCTACACCTTCACCTATCCCTAATACAGTTGCAGTAACAGCTGTGGTATCTTCCACACCATCTGTGGTCATGTCAACAGTAGCACAAGGTGAGTAGTAATTCAAGATGTAATTTTGTTCCTGTGTTATATGGGAATTTTGAAGAGAACTCTTTTATTTTTCTGCTTTGGGTCTGAAGGTCTCTCCTGTTTCATCACAGATTACCACTTTCCCTTTCCCAGTCTGAGAATGTCAAGATAGTAGGTTACTCAGTTTTCTTATATTAATATACTTCAAGATTTTTAAAATTCACATGCATAGTATCTAATCACCAAGGTAATTAACATTCCCCAAATGCAGGTTAAATCTTGTCACAACAAATTTTAAAGGTATATACAAATATCTTTAATATAGTGGGATTTTCAAATGAGGAACATGAAATTTCTTTACTATAGGTTGGTTCTTCATAGGCACTCAGTTTATAATTATGTACTCAGAGATATCAAATATGTAACTCTTCAAAATAAGTTACCCAATGATAAAAAGTAGGGGGAAGAGTATGATTTCAAGGACATGCCATTTGCCTTTTTTCAATCTCCTAAATTTTTCTGTGTGGGTGGTAATGGGAGATATTGAGAGGAACTGAGGCTGACCTGAAGGACAATTGCTTCTTTATAGCAGAGGAAAGGAAATGTGGAAACATCAATTTTCTGTTAGCTTAAATCAGTTTAGGTATCTCCTATATTTTTATGTTCCTCCCAGAGGAAAGGTGAATAGCACACTGTTAAGAAATTTTTATTTTGCGGGGTTGGTAAGTCTTAAGATGGGGATCAGAGGAAGTATTTATTATATAGAATTCAAACCTATGGTGTAATCTATGAAAAAGGAGCATAGAAGCAACATAGGGCAGAACTTAATATTAGTTTTTATTGGATTTTACTTGAATAATATATAGCTCAAGATAGACTGAGACTGGGAAATATAGTTTATGAACTAGTAGCAAATGCAAGCAGTTGAGTAGGAAAATAGTGTTTTTCATAATTGCTTTAATCATGTTTAATGTGTTCTATATAACTGTTAGTAAGGAAGAGGTTACATAGATGCAGTGTGGTCAGTATTCCTTTTCTATAGCCCTAATGGTAGAATGTGAGAGCATCTATTATTATTTTTTGGCAAGAAATAGCAGGCTTGAAATTTTCTTTTATTTGTTACCTTAACTGATTTTTAAAAAAGTTGTTCCAACTTTTCTATTTGTGCAGTAGTAAACTATAATATAGCATTATTAAAAATAGAAATAATTTTATATAAAAAGTCTTTAAAATGCTGGTTGTAAACATGATCTAAATTCATCATTTCAAAGTTTGAAGGTGAGAGAAGCAAAGGCCACTTGTCTGCTCACCTGACCTTATATCAAAACTCTTATCCATTGACAGTTGTTTTTCCCTTCTAGTCCTCATTACAATTTGCTAAAGTTTTACTATATCAGAAAGGTTACTGTTCTTCCAAGTTTTTATTTGAGATAAGAGGGGTATTCTTCTTGGTTACTAATGAAATATCTTTAGACAAAATGAATATTCCATGCTTCTGTTTTCATTCTTAATTTTCTCCAGCTACCCTCTGAAGCTCTTGGGAACTTAGGACTTCCCTATTTTCTTCTTTTCTTCTTGCATCCTATATCTCTCTGTGAGCCTTAAGTAGTTAGTTACAGGGGAGCTGGACAAGCCGTCTCAGAGATTTCTCATGAATTCACTGGAATTCAGTAGAGCATGAGGGATATAAAAGTATCTGAATGTAAATAGTGAAGGAAATTGTATGATGATTTGAGTTTCTGTTTGAGATATTTAAGTTTTATATTATTCTAAGAAATTAAGGCATCTTCTTTTTTAAAAGGTAAAATTTAATGGGATGATAACATACAGACTGTAGTTGTGATTCTGACTACAGAGCTTCTGTAGCCCCTGTGTGAGTACGTGGGGGACAAATGATTATTTAATGACCCAGTTAGAGTTCTTAAGAAATGACTTTAATTTATAGATTATTGAAGCGAAATAAAGAAAAGCTACTTTGCCCTGCTAAATAATTCAAAAGGTAAATGTTTCATTGTGAATTATTTTATTTAAAGATATTTTTACTGTTTTTTTAAGAGAGAAGCAGGAAGAGGGAGAGAGAAAGAGAAACATGGATGTGAGAGCGGAACCTCAATCGGCTGCCTCCTGCATACCCCATACTGGCGTGGGGAGGAGGCGGTGGATTGAGCCCACAATCTGGGCATGTGCCCTGACTGGGAATCAAACCAGCAACCTTTTGGTGCATGGAATGACACCCAACTAACTGAACCACACCAGCCAGGGCAGTTATTTTATTTCATGCCATGTTTAAATTATTTAAATTGGCTTGCTAGAACCTAAAAAGAAATGTATTAGAAATAAGATTTAAAACTTAGTTTACTTTGCTTTTATATTACATTAAGAACTTATATTTTCTAATGGAAAATCTATTGAGAAACAAGTTTGAGAATATCCTGCTTGATATTTTTGTTTCTTTTGTGTTAACCCTTCACCAAGGGAAATCAGTGTTTTTTTTTTGAGAGTGAGAGCAATGATGCCTCCTCCCTTGCAGCTTTTGGGGATTAGATATATAATATGTAAAATATCACACATTATATCTGACATACAATGGGTGCTTAATAAATTACTGCTTTTATTGATTTACCTAGTTTGTGTTATCTACTACAATAACCAGAAGTAACCTCAATTATGCTTTACTATTGAATTTTCTTTTTCCTCACTCTTCTACAGGTGTATCTACATCAGCAATCAAAATGGCATCAACTAGACTTCCTTCCCCCAAAAGCTTAGTGGGTACCCCAACTCAGATTCTTGCACAGTTTCCTAAACAGCATCAACAGTCTCCTAAACAACAGTTACATCAAGTGCAGCAACAGACACAGCAACAGGTGGCTCAGCCTTCTTCAGTATCTCATCAGCAGCAGCCTCAGCAGTCTCCTTTGCCACCTGGTATTAAGCCTACAATTCAAATCAAACAGGAGTCAGGTAACTGGGAAATGTTTACAAGATATTATAATCCTTCTCTAATCACCAGCTCTCAGAATACCACTAATATATATGGATTTACTTCCATATATAGTTTCCTCAATTACCAGATTTTTAAATTCCAAAATGTATTTTGAGACTCTCCTGTTGGAAATACCTACATAGAAAGACCTGGAGCTTGGGAATAGAAAAGGAATAAAAAGCAGTTTGCACAGCAGGAAGAGGTTTTTTGTTGTTATTTTTTCAATGAACTCTCAAGAGAGAGAAAGAATGCTGAGGAAATAAACCCAGATTTTAGAATTATACTCTGGGACCTGTTGGGGTCATGGGAAGTGAACACTTGAAAAATTAGTCTGGGGAGTTGTGTATTAGAGGGCAGTTCATATTTATGAATAATATGACATAAAATTTTCAAGAGCAGAAGAGGTTCTAAGATTATAGACTACTAGAGGCCCGGTGCATGAATTTGTGCTCGGGTGAGGTCTGGCTGGCCCACCCTGATCAGGGCCGATCAGGCTGGGCTGGTTGTGGGGAGGGGCCGCAGGTGGATGGCCATCCGGCCCTGCCCCCAATTGGGGTAGGGAGGGTGAGGTTGTGGGTGGTTGGCTGGCCAACCCCACCCCCTGGTTGAACTCCTAGGAAGACAATTTGCATATTAGCCTTTTATTATATAGGATTATGTACAATGAAGAAGTTTGTGGTTTGTGAGATAACAATTTAGCAGTTTATTGAAAGCTTCTCCAGCACAATGGGAACTCAGAGGTAGGAGTCAATTACTATAAATTGTCAAATCATAAAAGTATTGAATAGAAAGGCAGGTAGGATGGAGGCTGAGTCACAGGGAAATTAAAAAGCCTCTTAACATACTTAATATCTTTAAAAGGAAAAAAAATGGATATTTTTTCTCTAATGAATCTGGACTTTATTTGGTGATAGAATAGTAATTTGGAGGATGCTGACATTTTCTATTTTATTTTGTTTTTTTATAGGAACACTTATTTTTTTGAGATAATTGCTGTATAACGTTGTATTAGTTTTAGATGTACAACATAATGATTTGTTATATGTATATAAGGGTAGGCAAAAGTAGATTTACAGTTGTGAATATGCAAAACTCAATTTATTCTTGTATTATTTTCCATTTGAACAACTGTAGACCTCCTTTTCCCTATCCCTGAATATTGCAAAGTAGTTAGATAACATCTGTCACACACATAGTTACAAACTTACTTTCTTATGATGATAACTTTTAATATCTACTTTCTTAGCAACTCTCAAATATACAATACAGTATTGTTTGCTATAGTCACAATGCTGCACATTACATCCCCAGGACTTATCCTATATAATAAAAGGCTAATATGCAAATCGACCAAACAGCTGAACGACTGTTTGTTATGACGTGCACTGACCACCAGGGGGCAGTTGCTCAACGTAGGAGCTGCCCCATGGTGGTCACTGTGCTCTCACAGGGGGAGCGCTGCTCAGCCAGAAGCTGGGCTCAAGGCTGGCAAGTGCAGCAGCGGTGGCAGGAGCCTCTCCCACCTCTGAGGCAGTGCTAAGGACCCCTTGGGGATGTTGAGCAGGCCTAAGCCGTCAGGCGGACATCCCCCGAGGGGTCCCAGACCGCGAGAGGGCGCAGGCCAGGCTGAGGGACCAACCACGCCTCCCCACACCTGCCCCAGTGCACGAATGTCATGCACCGGACCTCTAGTTTATGTTGTAACTGGAAGTTTGTGCCTTTTACCACCTTCACCCATTTTAGCCAACCTCTCACCTCTTGCTTGTTCTCTTGTATCTGTGAGCTCTATTAGTTTTGTTTTGTTTCAGATTCTATATATAAGTGAGATAATACAGTGTTTATGTTTCTCTGACTTACTTCACTTAACATAATGCCATTCATGTTGTAAATGGCAGGATTTCCTTCTTTCTCGTGGTTGAATAATATTTCATGGTATCTATATACCACATTTCTTTTTTAAAGTATTTTTTAAAAATTATGCAGACTTAATGTTTTAAGTATTTTCAAAATTTCCCACATTATTTTTCACCCACATAAAAGCAAACCTTAAAGTAATGTGTGATGAAATCAGTGATGAAAGAACTTGTGAGCGAGGATTATCCCCAGTTCATCACAGGCCTCAATCACAACCTTGTCAGCGACAGAACCAGAGGGAGTAGTAATATATGCCACACCACTCCCTGAAAGGCAGGAAGGCTCAGAGCTGATAGAAACTTCACCAAGTTTGTCAAATCATTCCTTCTTCTCTGCCTTGGTTAATAATTCAGGGACTTCCTCACAGTGCTTTCCATGTTACTCAGTCTTCATCCTTGCTGATGGTTCCAGTACCATATTGATTGATGGCATTGGAGATTTCTCCTCTCTTCACTCTGGGGTTAAACTTCATTGAGAGCATTCATTCGCCTTCTCTCCTTCAAGGCATGTGCAGTGTGTCCGAGACTGCTGTCCTGCGCTTCAATGCCAGTAACCTGATACTCGGAATTATACTGAGTATATATTTCACAGCAGTGGTGGCCATGAAGAGGTCTGTGAGCACACATTCTGGCAAATCTTTAATCTTGGTAAAATCATTGCTAAATATTGACACCATTATTTCTCCGGTTTAACAAAGATCAAAGAGAATTTGAACTTCATTTTCATCTGGATTGTAAGACTGATCATCTGACGAACGTGGTAGTTCCCACTTTTCCTTTTAGAAAGTATTTTTAAAGCCTCTTCATATCCTAGGGCAACAATACCATCAGACATCTCTCTGGAGAAAATTTTGGCAGTAGGGACATCATATACTAGTATATCAGATAATGTAACAAAGCCACCAAAGGAAAACATCCTATCATCCCCTCTTGCTTGTGCATATGCAGTGTTAGAGTTTCCTACATGTTATAGACCATGCAGACTCTTCTGGATTTTCATATGAATGTAATAATACAAAGTGTGATTTTCTTGTGACTGGCTTTTTTCACTTAATGTTATAATAATACATATTATACTAGGTATTAGTACTTCATTCCTTTTTATAGCTAAATTTTATTTCACATTTTGTTTATCCATTTGTCCATTGGTATACATTTGGATTATTTCTACTGTAGGCTGCTATGAATAATTCTGTGGAAAATACTCATTTGTAAGTTTTAGGGTATTCCTAGGAGTGGAATTGTTGAGTTATATGGTAATTCTATGTTTAATTGTTTGAGAAACGGCTAAACTGTTTTCCAAAGTGATTATATCATTTTACATTCCCATCAGCAGTTTCTTTACATCCTTCTCAATACTTGTCATTCTCTGACTTTTTGATTCTAGCTATCCTAGTTTGTGTGAAATGGTATTTCATTTTGGTTTTGATTTGCATTTCTCTGATGACTAATGATGTTGAGCATCTTTCCATGTGCTTATTGGCCCTTTATATATCTTCCTTGGAGAAATGTCTATTTATAGCTTTTGCCCACTTTTTAATTGGGCTGTCTTTTTATCATTGAGTTGTATGAGTTTTTTTTTTTTTTTTAATATACGTATTTTGGATATTAAGCTCTTCTCAAATGTATAATTCACAAGTATTTTATCCTGTTCTGTGGGTTCTCTTTTCACTTTCTTGATTATGTCTTTTGAAGCACAAAAGTATTTAATCTTAATAATGTCCAATTCATATATTATTTTCTTTTGTTGCTCATTTTTTTCAGTATCATATTAAGAATCTCTTGCCAAATCCCAGGTCAGAATGACTTTTTTCAATTAAGTTTACATTCAGTATTATTTTATACTAGTGGCCCGGTGCACGAAATTCGTGCACAGGGGTGGTGTCCCTCAGCCCAGCCCGCACCCTCTTCATTCTGGGACCCCTCGGAGGATGTCCGACTGGGATCGAGCCTAAACCGGCAGTCGGACATCCCTCTCACGATCTGGACCACTGGCTCCTAACTGCTCACCTGCCTGCCTGCCTGATCACCCCTAACCACTCTACCTGCCAGCCTGCTTCCCCAACTGCCCCCCAGTCAGCCTCCTTGCCCCCAACTGCCCTCCCCTCCTGGCCTGATCGCCCCTAACTGCCTCTGCCTCGGCCCCACCACCATGGCTTTATCTGGAAGGTCTCCCAGTCTAATTAATATATTACCCTTTTTATTAGTATAGATTAGTTTCTGGTGTACAGCTTAGTGGTTAGATAATCATATACTTTATGAAGTGTTCCCCTCAATATTTCCAGTACCTATCTGGCACCATATATAGTTATTACAATATTACTGACTATATTCCCTATACTATACTTTACATATCTGTGACATTGCAATTACCTTCTTTTTAAAAGACTGTAGAATTATTCTGTGCAGCTCTGGGCCTGCTATTTTTTGGTGATGGAGGAGGATCTCTTACATATTTATTTTAAGGAAATTTGTCTATTTAAACATCTCTTTTCTGAGGTCAATTTTGATAAATAGTATTTTTCTAGAAAATTATTTCATCCAAATTTTCAACTTATCTGTAGGACTGAGCAAAGTCTCTTATGATCCTTTTAAATTTTCCTCTGTGGTTATTTCTTTGGGAACTTCTTTTTATGTGCCTTAAGCATTGTTATTATAATTCACCAATGAGATAATACTAAAAATAATTTTCCCCTCCAACTTCACTGTTTATGATTTATTATAATTAAGATTTCTTTATTTCTCTGATGATAATAATACTTTGTTTATTGAATTCTTGTTATGTACTATGCACTTTACAATTTTGATTTATTTAATCTTTACAATAGCCCTAGAAGGTATATAGTAGTAGTCTATTTATTTCAAATGAGCAAATTGAGTCAGAGAGATTAAGTAATTTGCCTAATTATTCTTAGATGTTATAATTTTAACTTCTTTGTTGGCTGTAAGAAGTTTAAAATTATCTAAGGCTATTAAATAAGTAGATTTATTGTTTTTCTAATGTCTCAATCTAATCACCATACAAAAAAGTAATACAATTTTTAGTTGTCTATGGCAATACATTCAGTTCCATGAAATTAAAGTCCTGGTGTAATACATTCAACTCCAGAATTATTTCAGTGAAGTTATGGAGGAAAAAATGTTACCAAAATTTTTCTTCCTCGGTTAACAATTGTTATTTAAAGTTGTAGTTAGCATGAAATTTTACATTTTACATTTGGAAAGGCAATGTAATAATTATAATATTTAAGTAAAATTTTTGAAAAATGTAAAAAAGAATCATAACCTCACCACCCTAATATTTTATTTTATTTTTGCATATTGCCTTTAACTTCTTGTCCAAATGCATATTTTTATAAGTATAATAATAATGTATCCTTTATTATGTATTTGACAAAGTGTGTTATTACAAATACTTTTAAAAAGCTGTCAATCCTATCTAATAAAGAGGGAATATGCTAATTGACCATCACTCCGTCACAAAGATGGCTGCACCCACAGCTAAAGCCAAGTTCCCATAAGGAGCCTTAACAAGCAATCAGCAGGGACCTGAGGCTACCCCCTCCCCCGCCCCCATGAGGCTTGACAGGGGACTTCAGGTTGAGCCCCCCACCCAGCAGGGCTTGACAGGGGACCAGGCTGGAGGACGTCAGGCCACGTCCCCCGCCCCGGTGCCAGGCCAGGGGACCTGAGGCCATGCCCTCCTCCCAGCAGGGCTTGATGGGGGACCTAAAGGTGCGCTTTCCGTCCTGGTGCTGGGCTAGGGGACCTCAGGCTGCTTCCCCCGCCCCAGCGCCAGGCAGGGGTACCTCAGGCCACGCTCCCCACCAGGTGGGGCTTGACAGGGGACCTCACGGTGCACCCCCAGTGCTGGGTCGGGGGAACTCAGGCCGCACCCCCCACCCCAGCACCAGGCCTGGGGACCTCAGGACCACACCCCCTGCCCAGCAGGACTTGATGGGGGACCTCAGGCCACGCCCCCCACCCAGTGGGGCTTGACAGGGGACTTCAGGCCACACTCCCCACCCAACAGGGCTTGACAGAGACCTCAGGCCGCGCCTCCCGCGTTGGCACCAGGCCGGGGGACCTCAGGCTGCACCCCCTGCCTCAGCACTGGGCCAGGGGACCTGAGGCTGCGCCCCCCTGGCTGGCGGGGCTTGACAGGGGACCTCAGGCCGTGCTCCCCACCCAGCGGGGCTTGACGGGGGACCTCAAGGTGCACCCCCAGTGCTGGGTCGGGGGATCTCAGGCCGCGTCCCCCGCCCAGCAGGGCTTGACAGGGGACCTGAGGCTGCACCCCCCTGCCAGTGGGCCTTGATGGAGGACCTCACGCCATGCCCCCTACCCACCGGGGCTTAACAGAGGATCTCAGGCCATGTCCCCCACCTGGCGGGGCTTGATGGGGGACCTCAAGGCATGCCCCCACCCCGGTCTGGGCTGGGAGACCTCAGGCCACGTCCCCCCCCCCCTCCCGTCCTGGCGCCGGGCCAGAGGACCTGAGGCTACGTCCCCTGCCCAGCGGGGCTTGACAAGGGTGGGACTGGCCAGGTCTGGACCAATGGGGGCGGGGGCCAGCCGGGTCTGGGTCTCATGTGATTTTGAGGTGCATGTGGGTGGGCGGGGACTTGACTCTGGGTTCCGTGGTGTGCCCCAGACTCTGACAGGAGGAAGGTTTTCATATACATTTTACTAATTTTCTTTCATATCTGACACTTCTATTATAGAGAAAGGGCAAATAGCAATATTAAATTATTTCCTTTTAATTAATCCTCTTTTAATGTGCACGAATTTCGTGCACTGGGCCACTAGTTTAAAAATAAAGGTTCAAAAAGAAAATGTTCTTGCTCCTTTATAGTTTACAACAGTCTTTATAATTTAAGAGGTTAGAAAACTACTTGGTGCAGTTGGGAATATATAAAAGCTACATTAACATTTGTTTTTGACTTCTTATCCTAATCTTTCATACCCATCTGCATGAAACATTGTTTATTTGTCTGTAAAAGTTCAGGCCAATGCTTGTTTGGTTTGAAAGCTCTTATATATCGTAGATAAAGAAAAAAAATTGTTTTTCTTTAAGAATTCAATAGCTTCTATAATGTTTTAATTGTATTCTTGAATGAGAAATTAGGAATTTGAGAAACAAAAGTTGGTGAAGACTTTTTATCCACATGAACTTTAAAGCTTCTCTTTAGTCAAGATGGAGTAAATGGAGTAAATGTTTATAACTACTGCCCTCTTGGGTTGGTATAAGGCAGTGGTTGGCAAACTGCGGCTTGCGAACCGCCGTTTGCCGCTCTGTTGACTAATGAGTTTGCCGACCACTGGTATAAGACATGTGTTTTTTAAAATAATTTGTACTGATATTTATCTTTCTTCTTTCAAAGGTGTTAAAATAATCACACAACAAGTTCAACCAAGTAAAATCTTACCCAAACCAGTGACAGCAACTCTGCCCACCAGTAGCAATTCCCCTATTATGGTGGTTAGTAGTAACGGTGCAATAATGACAACTAAACTGGTAACCACTCCTACTGGTAAGTTTTCTTGAGCATTAGTTTATTTATTCATTATATAGTCATTGAGTAATTTCTCTGTGTTTGACACTGGGGTTACAGATATTATTGAGACAATTCTTCAAAGAGGCCTTTCTTGACTTCCCACTTCCCTCCAACTAAAAAAAGTTTTTTCTCTTTTTGTGGTATGGTCATCTATACTTTTCCTTCATAGTGCGTACTACAATTTCTATTTACTTAGCTACTGTTTGTTGATTTATTTAATATTTTTCACCTTTTTAGACCATAAGCTCCCATAAGGATAAGGGAAATAAGGGACCATGTCTGTTTTATTATATATATTTACATATATGTATATGTATGTGTGTGTATATATACACACACACACATATATTTATATAAAGAGAGAGAGAGAGCGCGAGAGCAAGCACATGCTATTCTGTTCTATAAGTGGTTAGTAAGGATTTGTTGAGTGAATGAAAATGCAGTCCCAGTTCATAAGGATCTCACTTTGATGAGGTTGAGAGTCTGTATTACATTATAGGTAGTAAACATTCCTCAGACTGAGGGAGGCACAGGATGACATTGTGCCTAGATATGAGAGCAACCAGGCTATGCTCAAGGAAGTGACAGACAGTGCAGAACATTTATTTATTTGTTTGTTTGTTTATTTATTTATTTATTTTTGTTAATCCTTACCAGAAGATATGACATTGTGCCTAGATATGAGAGCAGCCAGGCTATGCTCAAGGAAGTGACAGACAGTGCAGAACATTTATTTATTTGTTTGTTTGTTTATTTATTTATTTATTTTTGTTAATCCTTACCAGAAGATATTTTTTTCATTGATGTTTTAGAGAGAGTAGAAGGGAGGGCAGGAGAGGGAGACATATTGATCAGTTGCCTCCCACATGCGCCCTGACCAGGGTCAGGGAGTGACCTGCAACCCAGGTATGTGCCTAAACAGGGAATCAAACCCGAGACCTTTTGGTGCGTGGGCTGACACTAACCATTGAGCACATCATCCAGGACAAGTGTGTAGAACATTTTAAGTAATACAATCCTCAGTCTTTTTTGTTGTCTATTTAAATGGGATAATAATACCTATGCCATAAGGTTATTGTAAGTATTAAATGAAATCAAGTGTGTAAAGTCTCCAGCAGAGTGCTCAATAGCTATTACTATTAATTAATATTAGTATTATTCATTGATATTATTTTAAATTTGCATAACTCGTACCAATTTTTTTGAGGATGGACAGTATTTAGATGATAGGATTTAGATAGTGTAAAATGATACCTGTCTGAAGTTTATAAGCTATCAGCTATTGGCCCGTATGTAAAGGTCTGTACAAACATTGCACTTAATCTCCTTTAGGCTCTATTATCTCCATTTTCAGCGACAAAACAAAGACTTACATTAAGCAACTTGCCCAAGTTCATATACTCAATAAAAGGCAGAACTGGAATTTGAATCCAGATCTGTTTGATTCCAAATCCAGTGCTTTACAAACAAATTTGTGGTAAAATATACATAACATGAAGTTTACTATTTTCACCATTTTTAAGTGTGCAGTTTGTTAGTATTGAGTACATTCACATTTGTAGCCATCACCACTGTCTAGCTCCAGAACTTTTTCATCTTCCCAAACTGAAACTCTGTACACATTAAATAGTAACTAGTCTCACCTTCTTTCAGGATTTGGCAACTGCCACTCTACTTTCTGTCTCTATGCAAAGCCTGTGCTTTTTGATATACCATTATTCTTGTATTAAATCTATCATACTTCCCCAAAAACTTTTCACCACTCGGTACAAAGATATTAGTGTTATGTATATATGATTCCTTATGTTATGGAAGGTAGCAAAAAATAATATGTCTATACTTATGTATCTATATTAGAGTGTTGCTTTTTTTAAAAAAACAAAAGCTGAAGTTGAAATTTTTTTCTGGTTATAATTTAACTGATTCAAACTATATAACATTTACTTTGCACTAAAATTTTTTTTTCTGATTCAGATGTATGTTTGTAATCAATTTAAACTAATTCTACTTAATGTTGCTCCCTTCCTCCCTCTTTTGGATAGAGATTGTATTTTTAAGTGGTAAATAACTTGCTAAAATCATTTTTGGGGGGAAGGGGGTTGTTGAAAATGGTTTTCACAGTGACCTTTGAATCTAATTATCATAGAAAACATTTTTTTCAGTTGAAGAAGGTGTTATTTTAGTCATTTTCATTCTCCTCAAGACAAATAGTTCTTAGTTTAGGAATGGGATTTCTGAGTTACTAGATTTGTAGGAAACTATAACAGGCTCATTTGATTAGTTTTTAATTCCTCTTTAGGAAAAGGAAAAAATCCTAGAAATAGTGGGGAAGAGTGTAAAATCCTTTGAGAAAAAATATCTTTACAGGTCAATTAAAGTTAAGGAAATATGGAAATAGTGAACTTTTTAGGCTAAAAAGAAATATTCTTGGCAGCAGCATCTTTAATCTCTAATAAAATGATGGCATAATTCTTTAAAAGATGGAAATATATTTACAGGGTAGCAGAGTACAAAACAGTAAAAGTTTAAAACATTTTAGGCAAACAATACTGTCTTATTTCTTGAGTGCTGACATTGGGGTTTGGCACTGAGACAGCATAAAACAGATGCACCTTAAAATCTATGAACCTTAAAATCTATAACAGAAGTAGCTAAAATGCTCTGGCAGGAAAGATAATTAAGTTTCTTTTCGCTTAAAACTAATGGAAGAAAGGTAGTGGAAGAAGGAACAGAGTTAACTTTTTCTGGGGTTAGTAATTTGATGCAACACATCACTATATTTCATGTGTAAAATTGTTTCAAATTGATTTGGCTATAGTTCTGTATGGTGCTTTGAAAACTAGCTGTAAATTGTTACTTAAGTCTTGACACCTTGAAATTCCATTTTCAAGTTAAAGCAATGTAGATTACATTGAATTATAGTAAAACTGTATAAATTGTCATTCTTCTATAAGCAATGACAAGTTTTTCTTTTGGCTTTTCCCATTTTACAGGCACACAGGCAACCTATACCCGGCCAACAGTGAGCCCATCCATAGGTCGGATGGCTACAACCCCTGGAGCTGCAACCTATGTGAAAACTACCAGTGGTAGCATCATTACAGTAGTACCCAAATCATTAGCTACCTTGGGGGGAAAGATAATTAGCAGTAATATAGTTTCTGGTAGGTATCTCTGAAACATGTAAAAGATATAGATGATTAGAGGAAGAAACATTTCAACTGTTGAAAGATTCTGTTTGGTCTCTGTTTTCTGATTAGAAATCTAAAGCTTTTATTTAGTCCTGATGTTTAGCAATCACAGTTTTTTTTAGTTCTGGTATTAAATCTTCACATATTAAGTTTTTTATCATTTTAAAATGGAAAGAAATAAATGTTGCTTTTAATCAGAATGGAAAGATTATGGCTTACATTTGCATAGAGATTTTTTCATTATAAAATATTCTATTCATCTATTTAGACCTCATAACTCTGAGATAGTTGGCATCATCCCCAGTTTACAGATACAGATTTAAGGTTACAGAGATGAAATTGATCTTCCAAGATCACACAGTCTAGATACTGGAAGAACTAGTATTTATTTATCTAAATGTGTTTGAGGAACCATAACTCATAATTTCAATTACTAATGTCACTTTAGCTTATTAAAAATAAAAATATTTGAATATCTTTGCTTTTCACCATTTATATGGACTGTTTACTTTTAAAAAATATTTTACTTAGATAGTGAAGGCTAATATTTATTGGTATTTTGGAACCTTACCTGGGTTTTTATGGTCTCATTAATTCCTAAAGTAATTTGGGTTGTGGATTCTGAAGTGAAATGTTAATATGGTTTTTGTTTTCAATGATTATTATTATTACTAGAGGCCCAGTGCACCAATTTGTGCATGGGTGGGGTCCAGCTGGCCTGCCCCGACTGGAGCGGGGTGGGGCTGGTCAGGGGAGGGGTCGGGGAAGGTAGGTCGGCTGGCCCTGCCCCTGATTGGCGTGGGGGAACCGGTTGGGGGTGGGGTCGGCCAGGGGAAGGGGCCACAGGCGGTGGGCCGGCCCACCCCATGGTTAAACTCCTGGTCAAATTCATGGTCAAGGGGATAATTTGTATATTAGCCTTTTATTATATAGGATTTTTTTTTTAGCAATAAATATTATTTTTAAAATTCTTTATTATTTAAAATATTACATATGTCTCCTTCCCCCCCCCATTGACCTCTTCAATTATTATTATTTTTTAATTAAAATGATGTAAATAATCTTTGATCAAGCAAGTCCTGTGAACTTGTATGCCCCAGGCAAATTGTTCTATTTTAAAAATGAAGGGATTGACATTCCTGGCATAATATGATGTTGCTGATAACCCAGGGAGTGAATAAAAAAAAAGCAAAGCAGGGCATGGTACTGGCATAAAGTACTATATTTAAAGCTGTTAATTTTGGCTCTACTTTTAAGTATAAGTAAGAAAATCTAACATTTGCCAAACTGAGGAGGGTGAAACCAGTAGGGAAAGAATTATCATACTCCGGATTTTAAGAAGAGGCTATTTTAAATAACACAGTTAAAACCCAAGTTATAATTTATTACCTGACAATATCTTTAAATAGTATAGAACACATAGTCGGTTAAACATTTCTTTAAAATGATAATGTTTTTCATTGGTATGTAGCTTTTTATGACTCTTAAGTGTTTTTCTTTATTCTCTGTATATTAATTTATGGTACTATATAGTTGGAAGGTATGTTTAGATGTTATAAGGCCTCTGTTTTCAGATATTTATGATTTAGCTGCTTTTGTACTAGGTTAGAGCAATGCAAAGCAAGCACATTTTTCTAGAAGCAAAGAGGTGGTCAGATATAACATTTATAGATTTTATCATGTATACATTTTACCCACCTTCTATTTAGCTATAAAGCAGCTCATAGTTGCTGTTTCAAGAATGTGGGTATACATGAGAAGAGTTCTTAAATTTTTAGCACTACAGGAAAGACTTGGCACACAGTTGAAACAACTCTATTGCATGGAGCTCATTTTGTCTGGACCTCTGCCTCACTGTTTGACACTTTTATTCTAAAGAACTTACCTCATTTCTGACTGTTCTAAGCTGATCCTTACGCTACATATCAATTTCCTTTATAAAGATAGTTCTCTTATTTTTGTTCTCTGTGATACTAAGATTATAGATTAGTTTATTACTAGTTTTCAATTCTAAGCTGTCTATTTATAGTAAACTGGTAATCCTGGTTGGATGAATTTAGACAGTTTCTGCTTTCACCCATGAGCAGATAGATGCTGGATTCTAGAGTCTGTACACACCCCAACCCCACACCACTATTTCCCAATAAGAAAAGAGTACTTTTCTTAAAATACACTAAAAAATCTAGATGTAAGAATATAAGACTTTAAAAACTGAGACTTTTTTCCCTCACTGTGGGGAATTTGGAAAATATAGAAAGGTACAAAGAAAATTAAAAACTTAGAATTTTTATCATCCAGAGAAATGTGTTGAAATTTAAGTGTATATGTTTCAGTTCATTCCTTTTTCTACTCATTTCTTTGTATAAGTGTGTGTGTGTGTGTGTGTGTGTGTGTGTGTGTGTGTGTGTTTAATTTGAGAGCTAATATAATCAGTGTTTTTTATATAATAATATTCTTTTTCCATTCCATTAAATGTATTTTGATATCCCTCCCACTCTGCTTAATGGTTACACAGTGTTTTAGGTTGCTTACAATTTTTTGTGTTCATTATCAATAATCCTGTGATGAACATTATACATATATTATTATGTGAAGGCCTTACTTTCTTTGTATAATATCCTATAAAGCAAGTTCATGCTTCCGAAGTGCATTCTATAAAGGTCAAGTTTTTCTTTTTATTGGAATAAGCAATTAAATGGAAGGCATGACTTTTTTGCAGTTATTTAAGTCATATGTTAATAGAGTCAAATATTTACTTACATATGTATGCATAGAGAGGACTAAGAGATATGTAAGGTTTTTTGTGGGTTGGTTGAATAATTATGCATATTTTATGGAGATGATTGGATCCTTCAGAGGTGAACTCATTATCTTGACTCTGAGGACATTATTAAAAGCCTTGACAATGGCAAAACTTGATTTTGATACACTTAACTTTTTTTTTCCTTTCCTCACCTGAAGACATGTTTTCATTGATTTTTTAGAGAGAGAGGGAGGGAGGGAGGTAAAGGGAAACATCGATGTGCGAGAGAAACATTGATCTGTTGCCTCCCATACGTGCTCTGACCAGAGATCAAACCTACAACCTAGGTATGTGCCCTGACCAGGAATGGAACCTGAAATCTTTTGGTGTGTGGGATGATGCTCCAACCAACTGAACCACCAGGCCAGGGCTGATTGTCTTAATTTTTAGTACAATGTCCAAACAAGAAGCAAGTGTTTAAGTACTTTTTTTTTTTTTTTTAATTCTCACGCAAGGATATTTTTTTTATTGATTTATTTTTTAGAGAGAGAGGAAGGGGGAGAGAAAGATAGATGTGAGAGAAAAATACCAACTGGTTGCCTCCCATACTCCGCCCCTCCCCCCCATAGGGGACTGAACCCATAATCTAGGTATGTGCCCTGACTGGGAATTGAACCTGCAGCCTTTTGGTGCATGGAACAGTGCTCCAATCAACTGAGCCACCTGGACAGGGAATATGTTCTTTTTAATTCATTTATTAATTTGCTTATCTTTGAGCAAAACAACATAAAACATTACCGAAGACATTATAGTTAATAATGTTGAGATAACTGGGTATGGGGCCAGGTGGGTACTCGGGGCAGTGGGGAACCACTCTGTAGAGTGCTGGTTTTCTGGCCACTTTGTGGTACATCTGGAACTGGCTCAGAATGGTATTGAATGTAAACTGTGGTTGAAAAATCAAAAACAAAACATTACCCAAGAGACCAAGATTATTAGGGTGACCTAAGAACCTGTGATTTAAAAAAAGCTGTGATACATGTACATAGTGGAGTATTACTTGGCCATAAACAAGAATGAAATCTTACTATTTGTGACAGCATGGATGAACCTACAGGGTGTTCCACTAAATGAAATAAGTCAGTCACAGAAAGACAAATACCATATGTTTTCACTTATATGTGGAATCTAAAGAACAGTATATAAACAAACAAAACAGAAACAGACTCACAGATATAGAGAACAGACTGATGGTTACCAGAGGGAAGGGGAATTAAGGGATGGGGTGAAAAAGGTGAAGGGATTGAGAAGTATGTGTTTAGATAGTAAATAAAATTAATTGTAGAGCCTGGGAAAAAAAGAATCTGTGCATAGTAAAATCTGGGTTAATAGTATATAGTAGCCAAAACCGGTTTGGCTCAGTGGATAGAGCGTCAGCCTGCGGACTGAAAGGTCCCAGGTTCGATTCCGGTCAAGGGCACGTAACTTGGTTGCGGGCACATCCCCAGTAGGAGGTGTGCAAGAGGCAGCTGATTGATGTTTCTCTCTCATCGATGTTTCTAACTCTCTATCCCTCTTCCTTCCTCTCTGTAAAAAATCAATAAAATATATTTTTTAAAAAAATAGTATATAGTAAAAAATAGTAAAATTTGTGTTTTTTAAGCCTGCCTACCATAATTCTTTTTTTAAAATATATTTTATTGATTTTTTACAGAGAGGAAGGGAGAGGGATAGAGAGTTAAAAACATCAAGCAGCTGCCTCCTGCACACCTCCTACTGGGGATGTGCCCGCAACCAAGGTACATGCCCTTGACCGGAATCAAACCTGGGACCTCTCAGTCCACAGGCCGACACTCTATCCACTAAGCCAAACCGGTCAGGGCCCTACCATAATTCTTTTATTGTTAAATAGGAATCCCTGGAATGCATCAGTGTCATAGCCTATGATCCAAATGTGATTCACAGTTATTTGCATCCATTATATCTTGACTCATTATAAGTAAAGACTGTATATATAAATGGGTTCTGTGATACACCATGAGCCAGATGCTGGGTGGGGTGCTGTGATACATAGGGATGTACATGAGGTGCATTCTCTGCCCTAAAGAATGCTAAGCTTGTATACTTTCTGTTGTAACATGAAAACTATAGACTGAATTCTATGAAAGCATAGAGGAAGATCTTTTAAAAAAACAAGTAGTACTACTTTCTTCAATATAACATAGGAATCACCTGAGATATAGCAACATGTTCACTGAAATTTTAGAGTTTTATAATTTGATCATTCTAATCAATTATAAATTGTATCCTATCTATATATATAAAAGGCTAAGTGACCATCCAACTGGTAGCTATGATGTGCAATGACCACCAGGGGGCAGACGCGCCAACTGGTAGCTATGATGTGCACTGACCCCCGGGGCAGACACTTAATGCAGGAGCTGCCGAGTTGCAGTGACTTGGCAGCAGTGGTTTTCGGGTGATGCACCCCGGAATCAGAGTGGAAGGAGCCCGATTCCGGGGTGCGTCACCTGAGAGCCACCCTCTCACAATCTGGGACCCCTCGGGGATGTCGGGGAGCCGGATCTCCACAGGCCAGGCTGAGGAACCCCACCTGCCAGAGGGACCCTACTCACTTTGCAGACACCCTTTGAGCTGTGGCACTGCTCCAGGTGTGGCAGACTGAGGAGGGACCATGGGAGGTTGGCTCCAGGGCGTATCCAGCCCCGTCTTGCCCAGTCCCGCCCCACTGGCCACCTTCTAATTAATTTCTTTTCAATGTGCACGAATCCATGTGCCAGGTCACTAGTTTCAATATAATGCTGCACTTGCTTTGCCTTATGCTATGCCTCCTCCACATTTGTGAAGCTGGTGGTCCTTGTACTTTGGTGTAGTTAAAGCTTGGTTTACATTTCCTTGAGATAGCTTTTAATGCTTACTTTCTAAAAAGTTTTTCTTAGACAAAGTTATGTGAGGCTGTATTGCCAAAGGAGAGGCATCATAATCAGTAACACATGAAGGATTGGAATTAATTAAGAATTAAAGTTGATATAAGTGAATAATGGGCAGCCTGGTTTTTGTGGCTCTTAGCTTACTGTTTAGAAACTACAGATAAAGGAAGAAACATTTGTGAATCTGGGGGTGCATAGATAAAAGTGCTTTTTTGTGTAACCTGAGTGTTACCTTGGGCTGATGAGATACTAGATGATGGCAAGTATATTACAAAGATACTGTAGCAAGATTATAAAAAATTGACATATAGCTAGAATATTCTTATTCTTAGTACAATCTTATTTCTAAATCTTTTGTATGAAATGCTAAGGTTTTTCAGTAGAAAAAAATTTTAATTTTTCTCCTTGAGAATATATTAATCCATTGTATTTTTATGAGTACCTGTCCTTTGCTTAGTCATGGAAGAAAAATATGGCTTGCCTGTTTTCATAGGCAAAGGAAATCACAGGTGCAAAAGTTGCATTGGGACTGTTAGGCTCAAGGACGCACGTGGAAACCAACACTGAAGGGGAGGTATATACTAGGTAATCCTGAAAATTAGAGTCTGATGGAACCTGGAAAGCTAAGCAGAGGAGTTTGGCTTTGTGTGGTAGGTAATAGGAAGCCATAGTCAAGAAGTTACATGTTAGACTAGAATTATGGGTGTATCATGGAGTAGGAACTGTTAGAAATAAGGCGAGTCCCCAAAATCAGGGGTCCTGATAGAATATGAAGCATCCTTGGGAGCCAGCAGCAAGGTACATATCTTTACTTCTGCAGAAGGGTGTGTATCAACAGCCTGGTAGCATGTACACTGAGCGGTGGTCACTTGGTTTTTATTCCTGATGCATGTGATCTGTCCCTCACTCTTGATTGGAGGTGCTTAGGCTCACAGTCTTGCGCAATTGTCTAGAGGAGAAAGGGAGGAGTTGACCTTTGCTGTTTCAAAATGGCAGCCCCCACGGGAGCTGCAAGTCACAGGCCAAAATGTCGGCTGCCTAAACTCCCTTCTTTGACTGAAAAGATTACCTGTTTCTTCTCACAGAACAAATAAGATTAAATTGGTAGATTAAGGGCAAATTATATAGGAATTTGAAAATCAAAATGGGAAGTTGGAACTAAATACAAGAGGGATTAGGAAGGTTTTAACCAATTTCACATGTTCTGGGTTCTTGGCATGATGAAATTAGGTGGTTTTTTTATTTGTTTGTTTTTTAGGATATTTGCTACAGGTACCATCAGAACTATTTGTGTAATAGAGAAAGTTGAAATAGGGAGAAAATAATGGGAAGCCAAAATAGATGAGGGTTGTCTATTGAAATGATATTGATAATATTTTGAAAGAAGACAGATGTTGGTGACAAATTGGGTTCATTCACATACTCATTACTGAGTAATTGCCATACACTGTGTGCTAAGCATTGAGGAATCAGTGATGTGTAAAGATACAGTGTGGACCTCAAGAAACTTTCATTTTTGTCAGAGTGAAGACAAGGCATGAATCAAAAGATTAGCACCAGGATTTCCAACTTTGACAATTAGAAGAATATAGGGTACAAATTTGATAGGTAGATAGACTTCATAGGTAAGGAGAGAAGCAGATGTGGGGGAGAGGGTAAGATAATACGATGTTTAGGGGTCAGTAGATATAGCTCTACTAAGTAGATCTTAATAGATGGAAATACAAGTTTATGTATATAAAAATAAAAAATAGAGTTTCATCCTCACTGTTTACAGTACTGCAGATTATAACAGCAAATGTTTAACCTGTGACTTAGTGTCAGTATTTAGTCTTTTTTGATCACATAAAAATACATGACTTTTTTCCCCATAAATTTTCTCTAGAGTCTAGTGTTATGTGAATTTTGATGAGCATTTAACTACTTCTTTTTTATGTTGTTTTTGATGAGTTTTTCCATCACACTACATAGTTACATAGATATATGACGCTATGTTTGGGGAAAATATATATCATGGAATAGAGATTCTGATTTGTTTCAGTTAACTAGTTGGGAGAGGAATATTGATGGAGAAAATGATAGTGATATATTTAGATTCTGAGTTTGGTATGTAGGTCCTCACATTCCAAAAAGATGTCTGCTATAAGAGTCAATTCTTAATATTCTTTCATTCTAGGACAACTTGTAATTTACTATTCCAAGCCTTCATTTTCATCTTCATGACAGCCTTCATGTCATCTTGGGATGACATTGATTACATGTATTAATTATGTACAACATAAATAGTTAAATATCACTAGTTCTTAACTCAGGCCTCCTTTTCTCCCCCCTTCTCTAAGGAACGACTACCAAAATCACTACAATCCCAATGACTTCCAAGCCCAATGTGATTGTTGTGCAAAAGACTACAGGAAAAGGAACGACCATTCAAGGCCTCCCGGGCAAAAATGTTGTCACAACATTGCTAAATGCTGGAGTAAGTAAGAGATTGAACTGCAGACTCAGCAATACACTGGACTTGAAAGACCAGCTATACAAATATTTGCTTAAGAACTTCAGAACCCCACAATGGCCAGAATGGCTTGATTTACCACCGCTGTGATGTAATAACTGTTAAAACACCATCTACTGATGCCATTTTTCACAGTAATTTCTAAAACATGTTGCTTATAGCCAAGTTGCTTATGACCATGATTTAGATACTTAGTTTGATCCTGATGGAGGATTCCGCTGGCTTAACTACTGGGGAACATCTGTTAAAGGATATTTTATTCCTGCATATGGCCAGTAGAGAGCGACCTAGTATTTGGCCTAGGCTGGGAAAAGAGAAATATTTGGGATTAAGACTAAATTAATTGACAGGGATTTGTTACTTTCATTTTTACCTTGGAGCTAGTAAAAAAATTTAAATAACAGATTCAGTTATAGTTTTGTTTATTTATATAGGCAGTGATTAAGAGGTTTGGAGTTAGATAAACCTTGGGTCTCTCAGTGTCATAGTTGTTTGACCTTGGCTAATTTATTCAACTTCTTTCATCCTTAATTTCCTCATTTGTATGTTGGGAATGATAATCTCTACCAGTGAGTTTTTTCACTAACTGGTAGCTGTTTTGAAAGTGCTTAGAACAGTGCCTCACACATAGAAAGTCCTCAATAAGTGTTTTGTTCTTTATTATTACTCTTAGTACTTAACTGTTTAGGCTCGGTAATGTCCCTACTTTGCTTGAAAAAGATCATTATAATAGATCTCTATTAGCTTCCTAGGCATCACAGCCTTCACAGTGTTGATAAGGGTCCAGCATTAGAGTTTTTCATCTGGTGGGAAGACATAGATTGTTCCTAGCCTGAGTTCACATAGTAAGCCAAAAGTAAAGCCACAGTTAGAATTTAGATTTTCAGAACCTTTTTGTAATTTCATAGAACTTGATATATAAGAGAGGTTGCCATGTAACCTAGGTCCTGTGGTCATGTAGATCTAAGAGTTATTTGTGAATTGTAGTTGCTAGATATATATTATAGTAGGCACAAGGCATGACAGTTACAAGAAGGAAAGAGTATAAGACCAATCCTCTTTACCACATATGTACACGCACCTGTACTTAACCACTTGCTCTCCTGTGCATGCTCACACGCACCCCAGAAAAGCTTTTTAAAAAAATAGCCTGCTAGTTGGTTTTGAATTGTCTTAGAATGGGTCATTATACTTGGACAGGGGCCATCAAGCTATTTAAATAGATAGGCATGCCCACTTATAAACCAGCAGTTCTTGGCAAATGAACTAGAGCTCTTTCCAGAGAATGCAGCTGTGAAGGGTATGTGTGTTTTAAAATAAGTACGTGCACAATTGGCAGACACTTCATGTGTCCTCTAGCAGATAGTTAATCTTGTGATTTGTGTAATAATTTTGGCTCTTAAGTTCATAGTGATTATCTTTTTGCCAGCTCACCTGGGTGCTTTGTTTTTAGTGGCTGTTAAGTTTAGACAGATACATTTAATGACTAAAAATTAAGAAAAACTGATAAGGTGAAAAAATTCAGATCCTTTTCTTTTTATTTATGGATTTTAATTTCTAAAATTTTACTAATTTAGTAAAATCACTGTATTTGAATTAAATTTAGGTAAGTTTAAGTATTGATTTCATAAATTACTAGAAATGGAACTTAAGAATAAAGCAGATGAAAATGTAGAAAATGGTGAAAAGTTAATGGGCTTATGCTATCTAGACAATAAACTAAAGTGATATTAGTAACATACTAGTAATAAAACATGGGAAATGCCTTAAGTTTTTCCTGTGTATTTTCCCATATGGCCTCAGAAAGAATGTTAGATCTTTGCTGATTTCATCTGTTGCCCATGCTTTTTCACACAGACATAATGCTATTTATCCTTGTAATTTATATTTGGGGACTTAGGCAGTTTATTTTATATCTGTGCCTTTAGCTATAGGTATAATGCACAGTAATTTTATTACATAAATATTTATTTTAGATAAATTAGAAAATAAAGATGAATATGGGGTCGGGTAAGACGTATAATTCCAACTCTATCATTGTTAATATTTCTGTATCCTATATAATAAAAGCCCAGTGACCGAACAGCAGAACAACCGGTCGACTAGTCACTATGATGCACATTGACCACCAGGGGGCAGACGCTCAACGCAGGAGCTGCCCCCTAGTAATCAGTACACTCCCAGAGTGGAAGCGCCACTCGGCTAACCGCAGCAGGAGTAGCCGCTCAGAGGGCAGGTCCATAGCCACTTGGCTGACCAGGATGAGCAGCGCTTCCACAGCAGGCTGATCTGTGCAGGCACACCCCCCACCAGTGCACGAATCCCGTGCACTGGGCTTCTAGTATTTCTATAATTTTCTGACTTCTAATATATGTAGTCTATGAATGAGGCAGTATAGGTATTCTTATTCAGTAATTCTTTTAATTTACTCACCAGGAAATAATTAATGCCTTCTTTGGATAGAAAGTTAGCCAGATGACTTCTAAGATCATTTCAACTAAGTGTAGGATTTTTGATCACCTTGAAACATTGTACTTTGTTGCACAATTTATAGTTCTTTTTCCCATCATCCTGATAAAATCTTTTCTGTGAGTTTTCAGTAAAAGGACAGTTTTTATCATTTAAATGCTTATAAATCTCTTACGTTACTGACTTCAATTTAGGGAGAAAAGACTATTCAAACAGTGCCAACGGGAGCAAAGCCAGCTATCATCACTGCTACAAGACCCATCACCAAAATGATTGTAACACAACCAAAAGGAATAGGTTCCACAGTTCAACCAGCAGCTAAAATCATCCCAACAAAAATTGTTTATGGGCAACAAGGGAAAACACAGGTATGCTCTAAGATAATGGTGATTTTTCTTGGCTCAGGTATATTTTAAATTCTTAAAATTCCAAAGTAGAAATTTGAATGAAAAGATCACTAATATTTAAAAAAAGTTATTAAAAGTTATGACTACACGTGTATAATTATCCTTCTGTTTTCAAACCCTTTGTTTCACTCCTCGCACTTTTTAAAAATATCTAAATATTTGTGTCTTATTACGAGCAAAGATTGGAGAAAAGAATCCCCTTGGGAATAAAATTTGTTGAAGTTGTATATTGTTGAGCAACAGTTTGCCGACCACTGCCCTAGATTGTAAAATGACTACTGAAGACATCATAGGCAAGGAAAAAGAGGGGCAAATGCTCTTGTCAGAATCATGGTAATAATATGGCATGTACTACTTAAAATGTTTTATGTAGCTTGACTATAATTTGCTCATAGATTGAATTAGTCTTTTATGAACAATGGTGCCCAAAACATAGTATATGTACAGAATGCTGTTTAGTACACCAAGGAAATATTATTGCTCATGACATAGAAGATTAACATTTTAAATAGTGCTCTAAAATTTGAACTTGGTATATTTCTGCTTTTCTTCTAGGTTCTTATTAAACCCAAACCAGTAACGTTTCAAGCCACAGTTGTTAGTGAACAAACAAGGCAGCTGGTCACGGAAACATTACAGCAAGCATCCAGGGTGGCAGAGGCCAGTAATTCTTCTATTCAGGAGGGAAAAGAAGAACCACAAAGTTATACAGATAGTTCCTCTTCTACAGAGTCCTCCCAAAGTTCCCAAGGTAAGATTCATTTTATATAATTACTGCTGACAATAGTGCCCTAGTTCCAAAATAGTTGCATCTAGAAATTTTAAATAAACAAATATGCTTTGATTTGTCACTTCTTTTGATTTTATTTTCTTTTGTTTGATATGTAATTAGTGAGCTGAAGTTTTGTTTTTGGTAAGGCCTACCATTTTTTACTGCATGGCATATGTTCATCAAATTGGTAAACTTAAGATAATGATTTTGACAGATAGGTATTATCAAACTGCTTAGAGCTATGATTCCTCCTATCTTCTTTGGGTAGGTAGAAGTATGCAAGAAAGTGAATATACCTTTTGAAATGGTTGTTGCGGAATCTTGAGAAAGAGTCAAGGTGGCCAGAGGTAGGCTACAAGTGGGCTGTAAGTAGGTTATCGTGCATTGCAGTTGGCATAGGACAAGTCCTAGTTTATGTCTGTTCTAGCATTATTATTAATACATTCCCTTTCACTCTCAAAGGTATCCCAGTTTAGATAATAATTATATAACTCTCCTAATTATAAGGAAGGGGCTATGAAGCCATAATTCATAGTAGGGAAGCTTTTTGTTTTCAGTACTGTTTTAATTTGTTCTTCTAGGAAGTCATTTGAAATTAAATCATGATCATAATCTTTGAGACCTTCTACAAATCTAATACTCAATTACCTTAAATCACTCTTATTGTCAGGTAGTATGTTATGCCCATGCTTATGCACTCTGATGAATCTAAGCAAAGTGGTTTATATTCCCTCGGTCTTTCTTAGTCACTCTATTTCTGTCCCTGCCTTTCCATTACCCTTTCTGGAGTGCTTTGTTAGCACTTTTCTAATACAGACTCTTCATATTGTGCCAAATACTTTATTTTTTAACTCTTCAAGTAGAGTCATCCCAAGTTAGTCTTACATGGTTCAGATTGCTAATTATTTAATAATTCAATTTTAAAATTATTTGTTAGTTTATACTATGTACTAAGCATTATGCTAGACCCTACAAAGGCTGAGTAAAATATAGTTCTTGCTCGTTAGGAGCTTAAACTCTAGAGTAGAGGTTAAAAAAAAATTACATGTACAACTTCAGTATAAGAATTTTATTAGTAACAAAATGTTATTACTAACAAAAATACCAAGTGCTGAAAGTTCACACTCCAGCAAGGAGCAAATGAGAAAGCCTCATGAAGGAAGTAGCATTTGAAATGGTCTTTGGAAACTCATCAATTCAAAGTAAATAAAAACGTTGATTTTAACAAATGAACAATATGTCACTCATTTTATAAAATAATGTAAAATATTTAGTTTATGCATTGGTGCTAAAAGGGGGGCACGAATAGTAGATGTGTGTATATATACACACACACACACACACACACACATATATATATCTCCTATATAATAAAAGCATAATATGCTAAGAGTCTGACCTGTTGGTCGACCTTTCGGTCGACTGCTCGACCAATCGCTATGAAGTGTACTGACCATCAGTGGGCAGACGCTCTGACCGGTAGGTTAGCTTGCTGCTGGGGTCCAGCCAATCGGGACTGGGCGAGAGGGCCAGACATGCCCTGGAACCGTCCCGCAGTCCCTCCCCGGCCGGCCAACTTCCCACGGTCCCTCCCTGGCTGGCCAGCCCCAAGGGGCCCTGATTGGGACTGGGTGAGACGGCCCCATCGCTGGCCAGGCTGAGGGACCCCATCTGTGCACGAATTCGTGCACTGGGCCTCGTGTGTGTGTGTGTGTGTGTGTGTGTGTGTGTGTGTGTGTGTGTGTGTGTGTATCTGAGATTATATGTATCTAATCTCAGATGATCTTTTGAAATTGCTCTTCTTTTCCTAAGGGAGCCCTAAATCAATCAGTACTTCCCAAACATGTCACTTCATTAGTGAGTCTTCAGTTGTCATTCTAAGAATGGTGCAAGAGTTTGGCTATTTCTAGGCGTGATTAAGTATATGGTTTTCTGTTCTTTGATCTATTATAATATAAGCATCATCTGTTTTTATTTATTAGTTTTCTTTCATTTTGTATTTTTAAAAATATTCTGTAATACAGACATATTTTATAGTTCAGACTAAGCGTATCTAATGTAATTGAATATGAAGCCAGTTTTTATAATCTGCATTTACCCTTCTTCCCTTGTATAGCTCTTTAGTACGTTCTCACAAAGACAAGGTGTTGGGAATATATATGCTGTGATTTAAAGAGAAAGGGATAAAGGTTTGAGTCAGTCTAAAATTGTGCTGCTTTTCAGAGTATTTGAGTGTCATAACTGCTAGGAATCTAAGCACTACTTAGAAGTCCATTTTTATTTTATATTGCTTTTGTGATTTTTAGCGCCACCCCTCCTGCCCCCCAAATAGCAACATTTTCTTTTAATGTAATTTAAGACAGGAGAAAGTAGCAGGAAGAGTAGAAAAAACTCCTGTGTATACTCTTTATCTAGATTCACCACTAGTTTACATTTTGCCATGTTAGCTTTGTTGTTGATTCTCTAACTAAACCCCTCCACCGCCCCCATTTGAGAACAAGTTGTAGATATCATGTCCTTTACCCCTAAATACTTACATTTGTAGGTTCATATTTCTTAAGGGTTAGTCTATTCATAACTAAAATGCAGTTATCAAAATCAAGAAATTTAATGCTATGATTCTATAATCCATTCAAATGTCATCAATTGTCTAATAATATTCTTTATACTTTTTTATTCAGTCTACAATCTAATTTAAGACTATGCATTGCATTTAGTTGCATTTAATTGTCATGGCTCTTCATTTTCCTTTAACTTTAGCTAATCCTTCAGCCTTTCTTTGTGTTTCTTGACCTTGACATTTTTGAAGAGTATAGATCAGTTACTTTGTAGAATATTCTTCAATTGTTTTGTCTGATGTTTCCTCTTGATTAAATTCAGCAAGAATTCCACAGATATGATATTGTGTCCTTAGTTTTATCTCATTAGTAGGCACATGATGTTAGTTTGTCCCTATATTGATGTTAATTTAATGTTGATCAACTGGCTAAGGTGATATCTTCCCCATTTTTTTACATTGTGAAGTTACCATATTTTCCTTTGAGATTTATATTAATTTGTGAGGAGATACTTTGAAACTATATAAATATCATGTTCCTCATTAAACATTTATCTACTAGTTTTAGCATCCATTGATGATTTTCTAAAGTCCATTATTTGTATATTGATAGTTGGCATTCTACTGTAAAAATAAATCAACCTTTTTTTGATTTCAGATGTTTTTCTGATGATTTCTCTTACACAAGTCCTGGAAATAAGGATATTTCTTATGCCAGGGGAATTTTTTGATTCTACTTAATAGTTTCTAACTTTTCCCATTATCTCCCACCCCCAAAGAGGAACAGTTTTGTCCTTATACCTTATTCTTAAATTATCTCCTCTAAGGCTAGAATAGTGGCCTTCATCTTCACCTTCCTGTACCACTTTTTTAGATCACCCTGGAGGCTTCATCATTCTTTCTACACTATGCTTCCAGAATTGCTTTGTACTACCAGCTATTTTATCATGGATCATTTTATTTTGTACTTTTTGTTTATTTATAATGATTATTTACCACAAGGCTACTAGCTTCTCAAAGGTCATATTTATCTCTATATAGCCAGTAATTAGAAATAGGTTAACTAACACTAAGTAGACACTCAATAAAAGTTTCACTGAGTGAACAAACAGTAAAACAACAATCATAGTATCTATGGCATAGTGTTAAGCTTCAGACTTATAAACTCTTTTTTTGTTGTTAATCCTCACCCAAGGATAATTTTTCCATTGATATTTTTTTTAGAGAGAGTGGAAGGGACGGGGAGAGAGAGAGAGAAAGAGAGAGAGAGAGAAACATCAATGTGAGAGAGACACATCGATTAGTTGCCTCCCACACTCACCGCTACCAGGTCAGGGATTGAACCTGCAACCCAGGTGTGTGCCCTTGACGGGGAATTGAGCCAGTGACCTTTGGTGCACAGGTCAATGCTTTAACCATTGAGCACACTGGCCAGGGCATAAACTCATTTTGTTGCCTGAGTCCAAAATATTGTTTCCTTTCTGGGGTTCCCTCTAACCTTGCAGGTGGGCTTTTTAAGTGGAGTATTTTTAGATCTTATTTGATAATTCGATGACCAATCCTAAAGGATCAAACCTTATTTGCCTAGTCACTTACTGAAGATTGGACCATATATGCTCCTAATCTTTTCTTCCTAATTGTATCTTTTTTCCCCCTTTCTTACTTAGGAATAGGCTAGACTTATGGGGTTCCAGATTTTCTTAAAAGAAAAAATATTAAAGGTTTCTTTTCTTATATTCTGTTTATTTCCAAAAAGTTTTAAGGTGGGTTAGATAGAATATAAGGTTATGTGAAGTAAAATGGAAGAGAAATAAGGGGACAAAACCAAGGGTAGGGATTTATGGTAGAGCAAGGCATGAGGCAAATACAAAAATGCATCCTGTCAAGACATTGTTTTAAGTAGGCCACATCTTGGTTTCTAGGATGATTCTTCCAGAAGCTTCATGATTTGGGCAGTCTTGGTGAAGGTGAGGAATAAATCAAAGTTAAGCAAAGCGTACTTATCGCATAACTTTTCAGAGCTGTTATGTGCTAATATGAGGAGTGCAGTATATAATGTAAAATGCTCCCCAACTTTTTTGACCATGGGACCCTTTTTTTTGCAGAACATCTTTAGAAATTAATGTTCTCTGGAATATTTTGGGCGATGCTGTCTAGATAATTAAATACTATGAAGGCCTTAGGCTTTATGACAATACTTCAGAGGTAAGGTACATGTTACATCATAGAATGGATGTAGACATCTTGGGTTTAGTTTAGAAGAGATGGTTTAGTTGGGTAAGGCTTCTGGGAATCATTTTATATGAGGAATGGTTAGTGAAGACAGACCATTTATCATGGAGAAGAGAAGATGAAGATTGAGTTGGGTTGGGGGAGCATGGGAGATGTCATCAGTTACCTTGAGGAAAAGGAAAAAGAATTGGTCTTTGTAGATACATGGATGGAAACTAGAACCACTGGGTAGAAGTAACGGGAAAACTTGCTTCCACTCTATAAAAGAAAATTTTCTAATTGTCATAATTGTGCAGAGTTGGGAAGGAAACTGTTTTGGAAAGTAGTGAGTTCTCTGGTGGCGGAGTTCCTGGACTGGCGGTGGTACTTTGTGAAGATTATAGCATAGGATTGCTGAGAGCATTAAATGAACTTTTAAATCTTTTCTAGCTGACAGGTTTTATGATGTTATGAAAATGTGATATAGGCATTTTATAGTGAAGACATAGGAGACATTCTTTCATAGAGATGCCTGACTCTGCCTTTGGATACAGTGTGTATCTCTAGTACCCACATGTGGGTAGGTATTTAATAAATACTTGCTAAGTAACTTGTTGGGAAAGACATTTGAAGGTTAGCAGGCCACCATCTTCAAGAGAGATAGAGTCATTAAAAAAAATAGCCTTCCCAAAGAAAACAAAATCAACATACAATAGATCTGGAATTTTTAATTACCATTTAAAAACTGTATTCCTCCCATACCCCTTCAAAAAACAACAACACTGAGTAGAATATTCAACACCAGGGATGCATAATTTCCATTAAACTTTTAAAAAAATCTATAAGATGGATGCACATCACATAATCAAATGGTACCATGAGATCAGACTCCTGGTACCTCAGTCATTACTTTCCTACCCCAGCATCAGGCTTGATAGGCAGTAGATTTATCCAGACTAAGCATAAGCCAAAGGTAGAGAGGAAAATCACTCAAGAAATGGTTTTCACATCTAAGTTCACTCTCTCATTCTGTGTCATAGATGTTGGGGTTGTTTTAGTAATACTTTGTGATGGTCAGCTACTCTTTCTGAGTATGGGCAGAGAGTGAGCAATCTCCCCAGTCTCTATGGGATGATGTTATTTGTGGTGATGTCTCTGATAGGTGTTCCCATGTGGAAATTTGTGTTCCTTTTCTAGTCTCTACCATATCCCTCTACAAATGCAGTCCTTGCTTTCTTCTAGATAATCGATGTATATGGAGTGGAGTTGCCAAGTCATTCTTTGCCTTTAGATCCTCTCACCCAATCAAGGGGTATATCATCAATGGAATTTTTTAAATTTGAGAACTTAGGTTATATAAAAAGAATGGTTCTCTAATATAATTCTCTTAAGTTTAAGTTCTATATATCTACTTTGAATGAGTAAAGAAAAATTGTTATATGCTTCACATAGCATTTGGTATTCCAGGATAGTATCCTTTAATTTTCTAGATTTTGGAGGAAGTTTAATGGATGTTATACATCCTTCATGTGCCTTATGGTCCTACCCACTTGGGGGTGTGTGTGTGTGTATAATAACTTATTAATGTTAATTAAAAATTCCAGATTTATTGTATACTGATTTTGTTTTCTCTGGGAAGACTACAGGCAATCCTTGGGTTACGTACGTCGTTTAGTGGTTACGTCGCCATCTCCCATTTATTTATTAAAAAAAAGTTTCGTCATTTTGACATATGTACATATGTGCTTTATGTTTTTTATTATTTATTTACCACAAGTAAAGTTCAGGAATTGTTATCTTTCTTTTAAATTTTTTTTACTGTTTCATTTCATTACTGCTATGTATGTGCTCCATGTGAGTGACGTAGGTGCTTATGTAGTGGGTTCCAACTTAGGGCGAAAATCATGTTACGTCAAGCCGTACAAACGGATCTCCGACGTAACCTGAGGACCTACTGTACTGGTTTATTTTTGTTTTTATCTTTCTCTCTCTTTTTTAAAGAGTTGTTTCCCCTCCCTCAACCTTTTGGGACAATTTTGTGGTTTTCAAAAATATAAGATTCATAGAAGGCCAAACTTAGGTTGCATTTATTCTTGTTTGGGGGGCTACATGAATTCTTTTTATTATTCTGTGATGCTTTCACTGACCATTCCAATTCAAAGCAGACTTTTTCTTTCTATGTATTCATCTTATTTGCCCTCATCATTTGATTTTACCCCAAAATACAAAGCTATATGTATATCTTTATTTTATGTCTCTTTCATTATAATCCAAACTTGGGAGTAGGGATCATGCCTTTATATACCCTGAATAATTTTCTGTGTGGTGTCTTGGACAAAGGAGTTTAGGAACTTAAAAGTAGTCTAGTCCAATCTGCTTATTCTGTAGATGGCAAATTCATAAATAATTTGTTGCTCGATTTGATGCACATTTAGTGTTTACATGCATACCGGTATAGCATGAATATAATAAACCCTGAAGTAGGGTGTAATTTAATTTGAAACTATCAAAAAGTCTTAGAATTGAGGACTTTCAGGGCACCACTACCACAACAATATTTCTATTGCCCTTCATAGTTTACAAAGCTCTTTTACATGTATGATTTCCTTATATCCTCAGATCCTCAGAAATTCTGTGAGGTAGAGAGGTGATTTTATAGTTGCCATAATTAAATAATGATACTAAGATCCAAAGAACCAACTTGCTAATAATTGATAGAGGTGAGGCTGTAACCTCAGATGTTGAATTCCAAATGTTATATGTGTCCTATTATATCAGGTTGCTTCTAAATTATCTATCCAGTCCTGTTGTCAGTGGACAAGATTTCCTTTCAGTAAATCAGTCATCCAGTGAGTGTTGACTGAATGTTGAGGTTGTAATACAGAGCACATTTTCAGCTGCATTTGGGAAAATAAGACTCCTATAGCATTTTGTTCTTACATAAATATATACCCACTTACACAAGTACACACCTATTTATTACAGCAGTTACCACATTGAATTGTAACTTGTCTTTTTTACATGTCTGTCTCCCCAACCAGATTGTGTGCTTCTTGAGAATCCTCTGATTATTCTGTGAGCTTCTTTGTATCCTCAATGCCAAATATAGACTCTGGCACATAGGTGCCCAGTTTGTTCAGTTAATGAATGAATGATTATGTGAATACAGACATGAAAGACATTTGCCCTCTGGGGGCTTACAAGTCTTCTTGGGGAGATAAAGCATGAAGTTTACAATAAATACAAAGATTTTTAAAAAGCTAATTGTTTTTTTTTTTTTTAAGAGAAACTTTGTTTATAGGGTTTGTTTTTTTTTAACTAATATAAAACAGATTCCCAGCCTGTAGTTCATGTAATTGCTTCCCGGCGTCAGGATTGGTCAGAACATGAGATTGCAATGGAGACTAGCCCCACCATAATTTATCAGGATGTATCCAGTGAATCACAATCAGCTACTTCAACAATCAAAGCTCTGTTAGAACTCCAACAGACAACAGGTATGAACTCACATGCTCAACTGAATGAAGCATGTTTTCTCTAGAGATGGGTTGTGCTAAAATACTACCACTGTTCTATTTTCTTTGTTATTTGAGCACATTTCCCCCCTCTGGACTTGTCTATAATCATTGGTGCAGTCTGCTTACTTGTCAGTTCATTAAGATGTGCACAGGAGTACTGAAGGATAGATATAGTCAGTAGAAAGGTAGAAAAAAATGGCAGAGCTCTTTCTTCTCTGTCTCCTGACTTAAGTGGACAATCCTGTTGCTCTTGTTACCAGAAAGGAGTAGGTCTGTTACTTCTAAGTGGAAAGATAGATACAGTTAACCAGCTCTATTCAAGAATAGTAGGAGGCAGTTTGAAGGGCCCCTGTCATCCTCCTTGATATTGGTGGGACAGTTTTATGTTCATAAAATACCATTAATGGCCCTTTCTAGCATTCTGATTTGTTTTAATTTTATCTTCATGTTTCCTTGTATAATTTACTTACTTGAACTTTCATGCAAAGCTATCCTCACAAGATTCTGTCAGTATTTCTAGTTACTAAATATCTTCAACAAACTAGGCAAAACCTGTGTTATAAATACTGACCTCTCTATTATAATAGGTCAAAGATTGTCAGAGTATTTAAGGGACCTTAGCAATGATCTCATCCAACCCTTTCATTTTATGGATAAGTAAACTGAAACCTAGAGAGGTTGCCCAGTTGGTTAGTGGCAGAGCGAGATTCAATGTCTTGATTCCTAGTTCAATGTCCTCTCTACTTATAGGGTGACTTTTGTATTCTTTTGGTTTTGTTTTGTTTTCTTTGTTTAAATGATTATCTTGATTTTGTCACATTATATGCTTTGTGGGAATAATCTGAATGATCATTCAGTGGACTTGATTATTGGTTACTACTCTTTGTTGTGACATCCACTCTACACTACCCCAAGAATACTAGTCTTTAATGTAAGTCTTCAGTTAACATTTTTAAATATTGATACTATTTTTAGCCTTAGTCATTTATTTCCTCAGCTCCTTGTTTTTTACATACTCAGCCATTTTCATTAATGCCTTATAAGAAGGTAGAAACTGAGTAGATTCTGTGGAAAAAGTGTTAAGATAGAAAAATAAATCTGTCCACGGAAACCATTCCTGATTCCAGACTATTCCAGAAGACATTTTTTTTGCAGGAACACAGAAGCCATTTTTTCTAATGTTGAAAATTTTTATTTTTTAAAAGTCACTGAAACCATTATAATATTTCTTTAGAGATTATCTTAAAATTTTAATAGAACAAATTAAACTGATCACTGAGTTGTGTTATTCAGGGTAGGTGTGCCTGAGTGGAAATCATGCTTTGTACTGCTTATTCACCCTTGGTTTTCAGGTTGGTGAACTCAAGGATACCAGGGACTACCTTGCAGAAGGCTAAAGAAAATGTTCTAATGGAAAT